>NW_022631338.1:0-137092 GCF_010015895.1 Lontra canadensis
AAAGAAAGAAAGAAAGAAAGAAAGAAAGAAAGAAAGAAAGAAAGAAAACGGAAATGGGACAATACTTGTTTTCAGACCTGTCAGAAGGCTCCGAAAAGGATTGGATGTCACTCCTACCCTCCCAACGTGGCGGCACTGAGCAAGGTAGAGAAAAGCAATAAACCCTCCCCTACCACAGCTCCTGTTTGCTAGCAGCCATCAGCCTGGCTTGAACCCAACATAATTATTCAGGGGCTATGGTGGCAAAGGGTAAGAGACAGGAAGTACCTCACCCATGGAAGAGAAGAGGGACACAGGTAACTGATATCCACATCAATGAAATATTTTCCCTGTTTTATAATGCTGCCTTGTTTAATTCTTTCCTTTTCTAATTAGAGTATATGCCCATAAAAATGCAGATTTTGTCCAAGCACATAAAGTAGAGGAGGGCTGACTAAACTTGAACTGGTTCCCATCAGAAGCTATAACTTCACTGAAAGAGAGCAAGAAGTTTTTGCTGTGCTTAACGCCTGTGAATAACCATAACAAGTTACAGTGCCACAGAATAATCTACAGTTGCAGGGAAGACTGTGATTCTTTAAACTACAATTTATGTAAAGCAACCAGCAATGTGGCTAGCAAGTTGCAGGCACTCAGAAAATGGTAACTATTATTTCCAACACCCTTTTCTTAACAGCTCTCTGTACGGTGTACACTCCCATGGAATAAACTTAATTGAATAGTGCCCTCCAGAGGCCACTGGGAATTCAACTGTAGGGACAGTTGAAAGTCTAGAAATAGACCAAAGAGAAACAATTTAATTTTCTTGTGTCTTTACCCAGAGTCAGCACTCAAGCTCAGTGTCCTAGTACGTACTAGAACCTGACTGACTTGTCACCCACCATCGGCCCTTTGTCAGGGCTTACTCATTTGCAAGGGATACAAACAAGGACACACAAATCTGGAAAGGAGTCCAGTTAGGCACCGTGGGAACTGGTGCTGGGAACTGCAAGCCCCCAAGCCCCGGAAACCCCTGTCCCATCCCTCTCTCTCTGGGGACACTGTCTCTCAGCCTTGTCCCCTTATGCACGTCCCCTCTGTGTTCCTCTAAAGGGATCAGCTTCCTCTCGATGTCTGCCCTTCTGTCCTTTCAGGCATGTGGCTCTGGCTCTCTCAGGACATGATTCTCGACCTGACTCGGTTTGACCTTTCAGTTCATCTCAAACAGCTCATAGCTAAGGAGCTTGGTCTCTCCCTGGCTTGATTCCAAATTCCCAGGAGACAAAATGATTACCGGTCAAGTCTAGTGGATGGACTTAAGTTTATCTATCCTTGCAGGATAGCCAGTGGGGTGTGTGTGTGTGTGTGTGTGTGTGTGTGTAGAGGAAGGGAGACAGGACCAGGGTCACATAGTACAAAACAAATCTAGCACATACAGAACATACAGAACTGTGGAGAACACTTCAAAGAGCCCATTTTTCTAATAACGATGGGCTAATATTTACAGAGTTCACCAGGCATCACCCACTCCACTAAGAGCTTTGTAAGCACCATCTCATTTAATCCTTACAACCTTCCTTTGTAATCTGATCCTGTCTTCATCTCCCATCTTCAAAAGTTGCTGCTGATAAGGATGGCTGTATATCGTTCAATAATTTGTCCCATGCATTTTATTCCCATTTTATTTTTTTTAAAGATTTTATTTATTTATTTATTTGTTAGAGAAAGAGAGAGAGAGCATGAGCACAGGCAGACAGAGTGGTAGGCAGAGGCAGAGGGAGAAGCAGGCTCCCCGCTGAGCAAGGAGCCCGATGTGGGACTCGATCCCAGGACTCTGGGATCATGACCTGAGCCGAAGGCAGCCGCTTAACCAACTGAGCCACCCAGGCGTCCCTTTATTCCCATTTTAAAGATGAAGGAACTGATGCTTGGAGAGTCTGTACCAAGACTTAAGCCAGGGCAGTGTGATTCTAAAGCCTGGCTTTAGATAATCTAAACCCCCAGCCCCACTCGCCTCCCAGTACAGCCCTGAAGACGAGGTAGGTAACATGGCTGATGCAGAGGAAACACCAGAGTGGGTCTTGGTCTTAGGTAGTTGATGATCTGATTGGGGGAGACAAGGTTTACATGTGGATGATCAGTAAATGACGTGAGAGTGATTAAGTCCTAAATTGTGTCTTGCAGAGGTGCCTGGGTGGCTCCGTCAGTTAAGCATCTGCCTTTGGCTCAGGTCATGATCCCAGGGTCCTAGGATCAAGCACCACATTGGGCTCCCTGCTTGATGGGAGGCCTGCTTCTCCCTCTCCCACTCCCTCTGCTTGTGTTCCCTCTCTCACTGTGTCTCTCTCTGTCAAATAAATCTTTTTTAAAAAATTGTGTGTTGCCAGTGTATTGTTTTCCTAGTGCTGTGTAACAAATTTCCACAAATGTAGAGAGCAACATCCATTTGTTGGCTTCCAGCTGGGTAAGACAGATGTCCAGCAGAGCGTGGCAGGGCTCTCTGCTCAGTGTTTCGTGAGATCGACATCAAGGCATTCGTTGGCTGGGCTGCCAACGGTCTCATCTGAGGCCAGGGGACCTCTTCCAACCAGCTCGCTGGCTATTGGCAGAGTCAGTTTGTTGCAGTTGTAGGATTGAGGTCTCTCTACTGTCTTGCTAATGTCAACTAGAGCCTGGTTTCAGCTCTGTAGACATGGCACCTTTCCATTGCCTGTTCACAACATGGATGTTTGCTTTTCTCCAGGTCGCCGGGAGCATGTCTCACTCACTGCCCCTTCTGATTCCAGCCAAAGAAAATTTTCTACTTTTAAAAGGGCTCAAGTGATTAGGTCAGGCCCACCTGGATCATTTCCCTTTCTTAACGTCACCTGTGTCTTATGACATAACCTGGTCATGGAAGTAAAATTCATCAAATTTACAGTCCCGGTTATGAGGGTGTGTTCAAGGTAGGAGTGTGTGAATCCTGGGTGTCATCTTAGAATATGCCTACAACATCCATGAAAGTTGCTTATGTGTGTGTGTAGGTCAGAGCTACTCCCAGGAGGGGAAGAAGGAAAGATGTCATGGAGGGGAATGTGAGCTGAACATTGATAACTGAGCATCTATTAGATATAACATGATCAAAATACTGGGTGATGAGCATATAAATGGACAGATAGATCAGAACAAAAAGAGAACACCCTGAAATAGAAATGTGTGTGTGTGTATATATGTGTGTGCACGTAAATATGCACATGTGTATCTTAATAAATCGAGCTTCAAAAATTAATTGAGCAAAATTTTAATAAGTGGTGTTTGGATAACTACACAATTTAGAAAAAATAAATATTTTTTTTCACTATCCATCAAATAAATGTCACCTAAATTAAATTTTAAATAATAAAGATAAATTTTAAATATGATCAGGAAACTTGGTAGGAGAAAAGTTTTGGTCTCTGGGAAAATGGCAATGTCCTGAGATTTGAAAAAATGTTGTGAAAAGAAATTACAAAAGAAAAAAAACTCAAGATTCATCCACAGTAATAGTTAAAACTTCTCCATAGTCATAGCCATAACCCGTTATAAAACTCAGGGCAATTTTAACCACATAGGGAGAAAGGATTAAGATCTATAACATCTAAGTGCATATTCCAGACAGTAGACAAAAGACACAAATAGGTGACTTAGGCAACAGTTAAAGATAAAATAGAAACAAACAAACAAACAAACAAAACAACTAGGGGAAAATGACCAAGCTCCCTGATCAAACAAATGGAAATTAAAACCAAAAAAGTGAGCCATATTTCTACTAGTTAAAATTAATTTTAAATTATAATACCCAATCCTGACATAGTCCTGGTACACCGGCTTTCACAGATTTTTGGTGAGAGTGTGATCTGGCAAGACATCCTTTGACCTAGCACCTTCAATCCAGGAACTCTGCCATCAGAGCAAGATTCAAAAGCAAAAAAAAATCATGGTCACAAGCATTTTCCATACAGTGTTATGCATCGTATTGAAAAACTGAGAATAACAGAGCATTCTTGCCTAAATTATCATTGATGATTTTGCCTATTAAGACTATTTAATAAGGTGGAACCTGTTTAAACGTGCTAAATGAAAAAGGATAATACAGATTCCTGCATGTAGTATGACTCAATATTTGAAAAGCACTCCTATGGTGTTAAAGGTGTAGGAAAAACATTACTTTTACATTGTCAGAGGGGATGCCAGTTAGTGTGACCTCTTCGGTGACGCAATTTGCCATATGACTAAAAAATTTAAAATGTGATCTGCATGAGGATTCCACTTCTAGGAATTTATTTTTTTATAGAAATGTATGTGTACATGAACGCACAATACATGAAGACACATCGACATAAAATTTCTTGCAGAACTGATGACATAAATAAAAGATCGTACAATGAAAATGCTCATCCATTGATGACCAATTAAATAAATCATATTAGAACCATTTGGTAGAATATTATGCCACTGTTAAAAAGAATGACTGGGGCACCTGGGTGGCTCAGTTGGTTGAGTGAATGCCTTCAGCTCAGGTCATGATCCTGGAGTCCCAGGATCGAGCCCCGCATCAGGCTCCCAGCTCCATGGGAAGTCTGCTTCTCCCTCTGACTGTCTCCTCGCTCATGCTCTCTCTCACTGTCTCTCTCTCAAATAAATAAATAAAATATTAAAAAAAAAAAGAATGACTGCGTGTGATCTGATTTGAAACAATCTCTAAAGACCTTTAAGAACAACAAAAATGTTAAGATGCAGAAGAGTGTGGATAGTGTATCCCCGTCCATATGAAAGTGAGAGAGAGAAGTTACATATGCTTACAGAATTCCTAGAAAGATACCCCCAAACTGGTAACAGATTGAGGCCCTGGGGAGCAGCTGGTGGTAGTAACTAGAGGATGGGGTCTGAACTGGGGATACTTATCACTCACTGTCCTTCTGTCCTATCTGAGTGCTTTCCCCATGTGCACACATCCTCTAAAATGGAAATAAATATTAAGAAAGGTAGTCTACAAAATATATTGCAGATGAACAGAGATGAGATGGAAACAGATCTGTTGTGTTGGTGTGGCGGGATTAGACCCGCATGGTCACAGTTGAGATGTTAACACAGAAAAATCAAATTCACTGAGAATTAGTGTAGTAGAATTGCAAGTTGTTCCTTTAAAATGCTATTTCAGGGGCGCCTGGGTGGTTCAGTCATTGGGCGTCTGCCTTTAGCTCAGGTATGATCCAAGGGTCCTGGGATTGAGCCTGACATCGGGCTCCCTATTTGGCAGGAAGCCTGCTTCTCCCTCTCCCATTCTCCCTGCTTATGTTCCCTCTCTCGCTGTATCTCTTTGTGTCAAATAAATAAAGTCTTAAAAAAAAATAAAGGGCGCCTGGGTGGCTCAGTTGGCTAAGCCTCTGCCTTCGGCTCAGGTCATGATCTCAGGGTCCTGGGATCGAGGCCTGCATCCGGCTCTCTGCTCAGCGGGGAGCCTGCTTTCTCCTCTCTCTCTCTATGCCTGTCTCTCTGCATACTTGTGATCTCTCTCTCTCTCTGTTTCAAATAAATAAATAAAATCTTTAAAAAAAATAAAATAAAAATAAAAAATAAAATGCTATTTCAGTGTTTTAATGTTGCCACTGAAATAAATAAAGATTAGTATGGGGGAGGGACTGGGTGCCTGAGGAATTAAGTAATACCTTTATAAATATGTTGCTCTGAAACGAATAAACAGAAGAACAATGAGCCAAAGAGCGCTCACCCAATGGTCCAGAGAGGAGGCAGTTAGCAGGAGGAATGAGAGGAGAGGAACCCGGGTGTCTGTGTTTGGGGGGGTGGTAGCCAGAACACCCCATGGAGTTACTCTGGGTGCAGACCTGGGAAGCGAGGAGGAGGAACTGGGAGAGCTTAGGAAGGGGAACCAGTCTACAAAATCCAAGGAGATCAGCCTTCTGGAGAGCCAAGTGAGGAGAAATGGTGGGCATGGGATTGATGAGAAGCATCTAGATCCTACAAATCTCAAAGGAGACATTTCCTTAGGAGGACAGGGATAAACTCTATCTGTGAGATGACTGACTGCTCTTGAAGTGTTGACTTCTCAAGCCTTTCAGTAAAAAGAAAACAAACAAACTATATATCTACATATAAATATATAGCTAGCTAGCTAGCTATATCTAATAGATGTGTTTATTTATTTAACGCATGCATGTACTATTGTACTAGTACATGACATATATTATAAAACATAAAGAAGTTTTCTAAAAGTGACATCTAATGTGAAGTACTTAATATTTAAAATTTTTTTCACCTTTAGTAAAATAAATGATGTAAAGCAAATATTATTATTAGGAAAAGCTATACAGTTAAATATATTTCAAGACTGTCAAATGCTTTACACTCTGGGATATGATCATTCACAAGTATGGTTGAGTTAGGAATAAATGGATGTGGATTTTAAGGGCTCCCTTAGCTGAAGATAACTCACTAGGATACACAAACCCCAACAGAAGAATCACAGTAGGGCAGGAAATATAATCAATGATATATCTATTTTGATATATATCAACGATAATATCTATTTTCCAACCCTATCCACCACTTGTACTAAGGTTTCGGTCAAAACTTTGTGTTAATTTTCAACTTAGTTGAGCTTTCTTGCAAAGTCGTCGAAAGGTACACTCTATTAAAATAGCTTTTAAACAGATAAATTCTTGAAAATTCTTTGGTAGATTTAAAAAAAATAGAAAATTTTGCTTTAAATATTTCAAATATACATATGAAATATTTTGTTGACAAATAGCCTTTTTAAAAAAAACTCACATAAATGGGAAACATTTCATTTTGAAAATGCTCTTTCTGTAGCATGAGTTTCTTTCAAATAGCAGTTATTCTCTTATTGGTACAACATTATCTTGACATTGGAGAAATGGTTTATGAGTGTTTGGTCTACAAAAAACAGCCTCCAGAAAAGAAGTCACTGAAAACCACTTGTTTTCAAACAAGAGGTGGGCCAGTTTCAAACACTTGTCTTTTTTGTATAAGAGAAAGCACACTGTCATCTTTAAGTGTGAGGACTCTAAGTGCTGTGCCTTGAGATAAACATCAGACCTCTCTATGGCAAAACATTTTCATGATTCTCCCCCATCTCCTTACAGAGAAGAGTAAAAATCCAACTGATTTTAAAGGTCGTTATTTTTATAAAATTAACCATACCGATGACATTTGCTGGCATCTCCGTCTTCTGTCTTCACTTCTAGCTTCTTTGCTGTGTTAACTCTCCCAGGACCAATAAGTGAATCAATTTCTTGTTCTGGCCTATTTTTGTAAGCTTACTCTGAATTCTTTTTTATTCTAGTTAAAGCAGCTGTTAACTTACATAATTTTCCCATAAAGCATTATTTTAACTAACAAAGTCATTGACTTTTGAAAATATATCTTTTTTGGTATCTCTTTCCTTTAGTGACTCACAAATAAGTAGGTGTTCCATTTCATTACTGAAACAGAATCAAGCAAATACCCTTATTTGGAACATGTGAGAAACAGCAGTACTTTCCTCCAACTGCCTAGCAAACCTCCCACACTGCACACTGTTTCTTTAAAATTTGAGCAATGTTTCCGTGCATCCTCCAACAGAATTTGCTGACAAAATCGGGCATTTTATTTTGCAGTTATATTGTTTTCCATGGGTTATTTTGGCTATTTTGACTGCAATAGGAAGAATGAGGGTTTTCTTAATGATGTTACATTTTGCCTTAAAACAACTAAACAAAATTCCAGATAGGCTTTTAAATATTCAGTTTAGTAGCATTCTGGACTAGATTTGGTACGGCATGATTTTAACCATCGCTAAAACATTTTAAACTATTTCTATTCATGTGGTGGGTCTTTAGATTTTAAATATCTTCCCAATTATGATGGCCTCATACCATCATTAAGTATTATCTCAAGACACAATCTATACTTACAGCGAGATTTCCTTTAATGATAGGGGCTAGAAATTTGTATTTCACATTGTTTCTTGTAGCTTCAAATTTTAATTTTTTGTTTGACTTCTTGTCAATCTGAGTAGATTGTCATGGTTTTACCACATACTATGGCTGAGCCTACACCAGTGGTAAGAAGGGTCAACCCAGCCATTTTCTTATGGTTGGCTTATCCTGCATCAATTTCGTTATTTTTAATCCTCTTTTTCTTTCCCCTGAAGAATTTTAGTTTACCTGTCCATTTGGTAAAGTTTAATTTAATTAAAATGAAATAATTTCATCCATAAACCTATTTCACTGAGTGAGACTACATAAACTGTAGTTCCTTAAAATAAGTCAAAAAGTAAATTAATAAGTGAAGGGCAGCAGTGGGGAGTGGGGGGAGGTCTTTGTGGATCATCCTTTCTTCCTTCAGGACAAATCACATACCACACAGGACACAGGATCCTTTGATATATGAACTGAATAAGGATGCCAGGGTCAACCATATCTAAAATATTAGTGAAGTTCAATTTCTTATTTTTTAAGCTAAAAAATGTATCTTGGGATGCTAATAATTTTTTCACCTATCTCATGGATCTTCCTGGGCGTCCCACTGGGCAACAGATCTTCCAAAGCACGAACCGTTTCCAGTGACTGCCATTCAAGTCCTCTCTGCTCGTTCTGCTGGGTCAGACAAGGACTTCACAGGAATGGACATCTGGACTAAATAAAGCTCTTGAGTCAGAAAAAATCTCAAGACTTGCCATGCAATTTGACAGAGACCTGTACTTAACAGAGCCTGAATTTTTAAGGACACCCACTCCTTCTTCTCCCCATAATAGTTCAGCTTCCCTTAGGGACATTTGTGACAGTCTATCTGTGATCACAAAAGTCAAAAAAGTTCCTTAGTTAATCCTGGCCCCATTTAAATGGACTAACCCTCAAGCTAGGCCCAAGGGCGGAGAAAACATGCACTTTGGCTATGGAAACAGTCTGGCCCTCTGTCTCCCTTCCCCTCCGCAAAAGGAAATGGGCTAAATTTCAGTCCAGGAAATGTTGTAAATGATAGAATCATCCTTTCTCTGGTGAGGAACGAGCTCTGAATGAGGTAACTGTGGGGTGAGTCAGCTATTAGATCACGGCAGACGTCCCTGCGTCCAGGCTTCGAGGGCTGTGAAATGCAAAGAACCCGGATGCTCACACCTTTGAATGTTGCTTTGTGCATTTCAACAAAGGTAAGTCTGATCATCTAAAAAGACACTAGGAATCACATCTTCACAACCATTTTAAATATAGGATAACAAATTCACCCCTCAAAATCTTTGAAGGAAGATCAGATTTCAAAGAAGAATTCCATGAAGAAATCTATATATCTGTTAAAACCCATGTTTGGGTTTTATCTTTGGTACCAAAGATATATGTGTGTGTGTGTATGTGAGTGTGTGTGTATATACACACATACTTGGGTCCTGAAAATACCAGATTTTATTTCCTTCCAGGAGGAGGCAGCAACCCACAGGTGACACCAAAAGACAGGAATTTCAAGCCTTTTAACCTCAGTACTTGGCAAACAGGTTGATTATGAACAGCTGAGCCCAGCCATGTATTACCTGCATCTGTGTCACAAGACTGAGAGGGACCAGGGCCAAAACAGGTGCCAAAGCTTGGAATTGAATAACCTTTTGGAAAAGAAGGACTCAAGAGTCATTTAAGGGCATCTGGTGTTCAAAATGAGAGAATAAAAATGCTTACTACTTATTTAATACCTGGACCTAAAAAATGAGTAGAAGTCAAGAAAAGGCTGACAAGGGCCTAGGAGCCCCCATGGAGTAGAAATGGGCTTGAAGTCAGGCCAGTAACACTGCCATAACACTAAGATGCTTTCGTCTTTTTTCTCTTTGTGGTTTACACGATTACAATTACGACAACTTCCAAAAGTAATGCTAGACGTTTCAAAGCCAGTGTCTTAAGTGGGAGATCTGGGTTTTCCATCTCCCGCCGCTCAAGACAGTCACCCAGTGGAGGCTCTGGTGGGGGTACCAGAGGAGAAGAGGGCACGGCAGGTGACATGAAAGGCATCTCTGGATGGTGCTCTGGAAAAAAATCATGGAAAGTGCCTCCTTTTGTGTAATCTTTCCCCCCCGAGGACAAGCAGACCTTGAAACGCTGCTCTCTAAGTGGCTCTGGACATTCATTACCTGTGGGCTGAGGGTGAGAATGTGCCAAAGTTGCCAGTTTTCTAAAAAAATCCACCCCCGTGGCCAGTGTAGTGTTTGGCATGGTTCTGCTATTCACTTTCCTTGAGGCTTTCTGATTTCAGGAGGGTTGAGTTAGACTGGGTAGACTGGGGAAGGCCAGCTTCCTCCACCATCCATCACAAAGATCCTAGCACAGTGGGTTGGTCAGATCACAACTCATGTGTGAGACCTGAGGGCCAGGGCTGGGAGTGTTAGGAGGGGACACCACGGGGAACTGGGATGGGTACCTCTTGCAGACAGCATGAGGACACCAGGCACCAAGTGGAGAGAGATGGCACCTGAGTCACTTGCTGCTCAGGGATGGCTCAGATGCTGCCATTCTAGAGAGAGCTCTAAAGCCTGAAAACACCATCCTAACAGCACAGCTGAGAAACCCACACAGCTTAATGAATAATGAATTTGACTAAAATTCCCAGCACCGTGCTCGACTTCAGCCACAAGATGGCAGACAACAGTGGAAGATTCTCCACAGCCTTGCCCAGAAAGCGTTCTGAAGACCTGAGGGAAATCAAGCTCCCACTGTCCAATCCAACAGCTGGCCATCAATAAATAATACATTCATGAAGCTACTATAAGTTAAACTCTTGTTGAGAGAGGGAAGGTTCTAGATATAATTACCATCCATTTAGAGAATGGGGTAGAAATATGTAGAAAAACTTGATTTCCTATTTGTTTTTACTGTGAACAGTCAACTGCAAAAACAAAAACAATCTAATTTCATTGGTTACTGTTTTCAATGCTGAAGAAAAAGTTCTAGAATTTGAGTCAGAAGCCCTGAATTCTAGTCCTTGCTCTTTTCTGAAGAAGGCCCTAGACTCCAAGAAGCTGTGCCCTGGAGCCTCAGTTTCCTTCTTGGTTGGACTTGAATGAACTCTGGGATTCCTTCCAGAAACCAGTCATGGTTTCTGGGGAAAGCAGGCTAAGAAGGAAGTGGGCACAAACGTAAGGTCCTGCAATGCTTCATTTCCACGGCATCCTTGGGGAATGGACTGTTCTACATGATGAGTTTTCCAGATAATTGAATTTTAAATGCTGAAACTTGTTTTCCTTCTAACCTTCTGTAATGGAAATCTTTCTAAAGTCTATTACATGCTTCTCAGCTTCTTCAACAGGAAGCTGAATATAATTTAACCTTGCCTGAATGTCTCTAGGTCATCGTGATGTCACCTCTTACTATATATACAGTCCTGAATAGAGCACCGGTGCCTTTGGGCATATTCAGGTAGGCAGGATGCTCATGCTGAATGGCCCCAGAGACCATATTATAAAGGTATAATTGGCAATTCCTCCTTTCTGTGTCTCCTACATCACTACCTGCAGTCATTTCTCCAAGTTACACCTTCTAGCAGCATTTGACACTCTGTTTAAAATCTGCTATAACCTAGAGAGAACTCAAGGTTGCTATGGGTAACCAGAACCCGAGTTGTAACAACTCTAAATTTAATTTTAGGCACAATTTAAAGGCAAAGGGTACTGTGCTGAAGGTTACTCGTGGTCAGGGCTGATACTCAGCCCACCCAGTACGTAACATAATGTTCCTGTGCTAGCTGGCCGATTGTCCACAGCCCCTTGGGCCCTCCAGCGAGCTCAGCACCCTGATCTGTCTCCTGGGATCACACAGACTTACCACATGCCAGTAACTCAAAGGGGCACTCTGGCTCCAGAACCTTGTTCCTTCAGGGAATCAGCATCCTTTCTGCCTGAGTACCCAAGTTGCTCAGTACTTGATATCACCCTGGTTTCGGGGCTGCGGATCTTTCTCTTTCCTACTGAGTGCATGGCTAAGGTCTGAAGCTCTCCTGTCCCTCTAACTCAAAGGCGTCTTCTCGGTTGAATGCTGTGCTCTGGGTTCAGATAGCCTGAGACTGACCAGGATGGTTATTAAAGGTTAGCTCTGACTGAACATCTACCATATGCCAGATGTCTCTTCAGTACATTAACTAAATCATCTTATCCAATCCACTAAATGACCCTACTGGGGAAATAGCATCAGGCTCCTGTAGCTGAGGTAACTCGCCCAAAGTCACACAGCCGACATGCAGGCCTGGAAGCCAGGCCCATGGTTCCGAGCTCCATGTTCTTTTGCACTGTGCTCTTCTCCTGTTTATTAATGTACAAAAAAGTCCAGTCATGGTTCACATCCTGGAAAATACATTTTAAGTGAAACATGAGCCCTTTTACTTTTCAGAAAAGGCTACTTGTTTTGTTGTGTGGGTTATATTTTAATTAATTCCATATTTTGTTACCAATTTGGAACAATCTGTCCTCAGGGAACAGATCTGGTTTACTTATAGAAAGCTGGCTGAGGGAGGGAGGGACTGGGGTTACAAAGTATTCCTTGTAGGAAATCATCTGAAAAACCTTCTCAGCAATCCTTCCACCAAACAAAATAGAACATTCCAGAAAAATCCCATCTTCCCTATAGTAGGTATGATAAGAGCTTGCAAATAAACACTTTCCTCTGTGTGTTACCAGCTGTGCCTGCAAGATGGGGCTGTTACCACTAAAAAGAATAAGGGGCTCTCGGAGCTGCAGGGGCCAGCGGAGAGTGGCGAGAGGCAAACTCCAGACCTGAGGAGAATCATCCAGTGAGAAAGCAGAGTGGGGCCTGTGATTTTGGGGCCAGTCACAACTTTACTCTTGGAACTGGTTCTGGGGTGCAGAGGGATGTCAAACCCGTAGCTCTGAGTTCTCTGCTCTTTCCTCTGGGGATGAAGTTTACAGATTGACTCTAGGCTAATTTTTAAAATAAGCAAGCCAAGACCTCACCTTCCACATTTGGCACCAGCTCCTCCCACGCGTAACACACCCACAATTTTCAGTGCCCTCTTCCAAAAACATCCACCATGCTCTCTGGTTTCCAGAGTGACTCTTGTCAGAGAGGAAATGGCCCGAATCACTGACTAGTTATAGGTGACAAGGGTCAAAATGCCAAATGGATTAGTTTGCCAGGGCTGCCATAAGAAGGTACCATGAACCAAATGGCCCAAGTGACAGAAATTTGTCTCACAGTTCTGGGGGCTAAAAGTCTGAGATCAAGGTGTTGGCAGAGCCACGCTCCCTCTGAAGCACCAAGGCAGGATCCATTCTAGGCCTCTCTCCTGGCTCCCCCGATCCTTCCCTTGGCTTGTGGCAACGTAACTACGGTCTTTACTTGGTGCTCTCTCTGGGGGCATGTCTGTGTCCAAATCTGTTGTGGGACACTACCCTACTGGATTTGTCCTACTAGTCCTTCAGGATGACCTCATCTTAACTAGTTACATCTGTAACCGCACTATTTCCAAACAAGGCCACATTCTGAGGTACTGGGGGTTTAAGACTTCATAGTATGAATTTGGCAGTTGGGGGGTAGGTGGGTGTGGTTAGGAGACACGGTTCAAACCACAACATCATCTAAGGTAGTTTTGAATTCAGAATCAAACTCAAGAGAAGGAACAGAATGGATTGCCCAAAAGAGTGCCTCATACTATAATTCCAAGTGATGGCATGGACAACTAACATATCGTATTGGTAGGGTGGGGTGTGACATTAGTACACAGACACCTGGGATCTTATGCTTACAAGTAAGCGGATACACATTAATTGAGGTTGCTTTTTGCAGAGATACACTGGGGTCTCTACAAAACCCTAATTTGTATTCACCAGTTTTTATGGCAAAACCTGCACAGGTATGTGGAAAAATTTAGTGTTGAAGGAAACTGTTAGCCAGTTACAGAGTGAAAAGGGGCATCTTGAGAACATTCAAAACACTTTAAATTCCTTGATACTTAATCTCAAAGTGCTTCTAGTCCTAAGGTTCTGTGTAGTTATGTTTGCCAAAAAGATTCTATATTAAAATTGGGTTTCCTTTTATAAGACTGGGGGAGGGGCTTCAGTTTTCCTTGTCAGTTTAGGTAGGGCTAAGCCTTAGAGTGTTCTAGTCATTTTCTTCCCTGGTGTCTGCCATTAGACTGCAGAGTATTTTGTGAAGCTGAAAACCATCTGTGAAATTCAGCCCCAGACCATGTGGCAAAGACCAGTGTCTACCTCTGGGGCAGAGATGAGGTAGTATAGCACAGGAGGTAGGAGCACAGACCATGGTAGCAGATCTGGTTCTGTCTCTTCCTTAGGTGACCTTGGGCAAGTTACATGGCCTCTGTGGCCAAGGTTTCTCAGCTAAAGCTATCCTTCATAGAGTTGTGATAGGTCTAAAATGAGATAGTAGATGGCAGAACGTCCACTGTGGTAGCAACCGCTTAACCAATGGTACTTCTAATAATTGTACCAGAGAACTAGGCAGCGAACCCTGGAAAATTGAACTTAGTCTCCTTCTGTCTTGTTAACCTCTTGGTTGTTAAGGACTCTGAGAGTCCTTCCTCATTACTTGATTCATCTTCATACCTCTTTTGAAGACCAACCAGTGGGTCCTGGTCTTTTCCTTCTATCACCCCTGCATCTCTGTGGCTTCTGGGGAGATCTTCACCATCCAGTAATCACACGTGACTGTACCATCAGAGAGAGGAATTTCAGAGACAGGACTGTTCACTAGTGAGAAAGTTATGTTTGGGAGATTTATTTCCTCTGTTGTGGAAAATTTCCAGAAGCCCAGTGCACTGACCATTATTTCCTTATTTTCTGTATTCTTGACGTTCTAGCATTTGGGCCTTGATCCCAGAGAGACTGACCCTCCTAGGACTTAGCCAACTCCTAGAAATAGCAAACTCCCCTAAGAGTGTGCCTTTGATAATACAATTCCACCAATCCAGAGCCCATACCCCAACTCTCTCCTTTGTCAGACTCTCATACAGCAAGACACTATTGCCCCTAAGTCTCCCCGGGAGAGCCACTAGACAACCAGAGACCATCCTATAGCTCAGAATCTGCTGTAATTATTCGAACTAGCAAATCCCAAGACTGCTCAGAGTAGCCACCATGCTTCACCCAAACCTTTCCTTGAAAACTTGAAAACCCCAATAAAGGCTTTGGGCCATGCTCTCCCCGCCTCTCCCCCTGCCTCCTGACTGACACTGGGGTTTCTCCATGTAGCCCTGTGTGGTGTGAATTTCCTCCTGCTTCTAGGGATCTGTGAGTGTAAACTTCTCCCTTTGCAACAGTATTTTCCTATCCGCATGTCTTACCATACTTGAGTAAAACAAATCCCAGCTACATTCAACAACACCCAGGCATGACAATTAGCCGTCTTACAGACCTGTTCCCCGACCCTTTCTCCTATTTCCACTCTCCAAGCTCCTCAGCTTTAGCTCTTTCAGTCCAGATGCCTGCTGACCACATCCATCCGAGCCTCTCTTCCTGAGCACACAGAAGTGGAACGGTGTGCTGAATCAGGTACCACTCCCAGCCAAGAGTCAGAAGAGGGAGACTGAGTCTCTCAGCTCGGCCAGTTATCACTGTGACGTCACGGGAACATTGCTTCACCTCTGTGAGCTTCTAGAATGATACAATCAGCTCAGATGGGTCAAATGAAATGTCTCAGAGATTCACTCCTAACATGTCAGCATAGGTGGCTGCAGGTCACCTCCCTCCCTCCCATAGTCCGTCATCCCAACGCACTTACACACAGGTCTCAGAGCTAATGGCTAGAAGACCTGTGGTGAGAACCCAGAATCCCAGACTCAGTTTACTGCTTCCCCCGCCACACCTATTTGCTCCCTCCTTGGAGCCTCCATTAAGGAGTCTAGTTTTCCATTCCACTTTCTGTCATGACCCTGGGCCCATCACCTTTCTATTCTTCTGTATCTTCTTTCTTTGGAAAAAACAAAACAAAACAAAAATGGATATCATCCTATCACTCCCTCCAAGGAATAAATTAAAATCACCAAAGAATCTTCTCCTGGTAGCTGGAAAGCCTTCTCATTTCAGGATCATATCTGCTTTCAGAGCCTGGGACAGAGAACTTTGTCTCGTAAAGACTCCACAGCCTTAAGCAGGCAATGGGAAGAGCTTCCTGAACAGATATGAGGAAATTTATCCAGTATGGAAAAAGTCTTCCAAATCCTAAAGACTTGAGCAACCTCTTGGATCAGAAACTCCCAGTCTTTCTAAACACTGTCCATGTACAACAGTCATTGTGAAGCTAATATGTTATTGAGCTATGTACTAAACATAGGGCTGAGCCCTTTATATGCATTATTGCATCATTTAGTCATTGGATCAACAGTGTCCCCATTCCCATGTCAAGACAGGGAATCCGATGCTAAGAGGGATGATTTCTCCAAGGTCAATCAGCTTGTACGTGTGGGAGCCCGAGGAGGTAGCACTAGCTGTATGGTTCCAGACTGGAGTTCTTGACCATTATGCTCTCCTGCTGGATGTCCCCTCCCTGATCTTCCTTCTACCTCTGCATCCAAAGCAGCTCTCCTCAAAGCTGACAGCTGCAAATGGTGGGGACTCTCAGGGGCAGCTCTGGGAGGGCTGCCTCAAGCTCCATGTTGATCCCTGCTTCTAACCCTGAGGACCCAGCCACCAGGGACTGGAGTCACCTTCTCAACACCAACAAATACTATAGTGTCCAGTCCTGTTTCTTTTTTAAGAACAATTTCTAATTTTAAATAATATCCTTTCTCTTCAACACCCTTCCTTGAAAATGAAGCTTCTCCCAATAACTACCAGTTCAGGACCCAGCTAGGAGCCAAGAATATCTTTTCAGTCAGAGAGGCAACCCAAAGAGAATAGTGATGAGAGTCTGCTGAGTAAGTACTCACAACACTCCAGCCATCCCTGTGCCAGGACTATTCCACGCATTGGCTCACTTAAACTTAGAACACAGTATATGAGCCTGATCACTCTTCTTGCCCCTCCATGTCCACTCTCCACCATTCTCCACCCTGCCCTTTAGCCCAGGTTGACAAATATGGACAGTCTCAATGGGCTTCCTTGCCATTGGCTTCTAGCTGGTTTCTGCTAATGTAAAGCTCTGGTAGAAGACTGAAGGGAAGGAGAAGATTAAACTTAAGATACTTCTGCTCTGGCTTCTTCCCCTCAGGTCTCCTTGGTTTAGATGGCTTCCTCAGTGAAAGGTCACCATGATTCTCAAGGTGACCTTCTTTCTATGATTCTCTACTCTTGGGACATAGGAGCGTTCCTCACATGAGCCCGTGAAGGCTTGACAAAAGTTATGCATCTCAGAATATCTTCAAACTTCTCTTTTCTTCTCTCTTCCATATATAACTGTTTCTAAAACCCCGGTGTGCAGTAAAGGGTTAACACAGCAAATCTGGGATATTCAACCCAAGTACATTCCAAAGAAAGAACTGGTTCTTGACTAACTCCTGGGAGGTAACCTCTATACCCTTGGAATATTCTGCCTGTTACCAGATAGTTTATGTTAATAATGTGATTTATGACAGGGGCAACTGGCCATGTGGCATTAGTTTGAAATCTGGAAGAACCAGACACTGAGTAACTAAGGCCAGCTACATAGGACTCCATGTCTGGGTGACTGACCCCCAAGAAAAACCCTGATGCCGAGGCTATGAGCTTTCCTGGTTGACAACACTCCACAGATGTTGTCACACGTCACTGCTGGGAGAATTGAGCCCTTCTGTACAACTCTACTGGGAGGGACAACTGGGAGCTCGCACCTGTTTTCATTCCTGGACCCCACGCGGTGTAACTTTTACCTTTGCTGACTTTAATCTGTATGTTTTTCACTGTAAGAAATTGTAACCTGAGTTTTTCTGAGTCCTTTGAATCCTTCTAGTAAATCGCTGAGGCTGAGGGTGGTCTTGGGGACTCGGATCCACCTGGGAAACAAGAGTCCAGCCATGACTTACTGCCATGATGGGTGGCCACACAGGTGAAAAACAGACATATGCTCATCACCCAAGTGGATCTTCCAGGATGGAGAAACTAGGGCCGAGGGCAGGGGTGGCTGGTGGTCCAAAGACAGTTCTAAGCATGTCAAGGGGCTTCTGGGACTATGAGTCCATAAGGTAGCATGCGAAGGGCAGATAGAAATATATCCAGGACCCAACCTTTGGTGCTCTAACTGGAGGGGAGATGCTGGGTTGAATGGAAGAGGGTCTAACTCAATGTGACATTTCGCATACTCTTGTGTCATGCACCATTTTATTTTATTTCTAACCCAAGTTTCAAGAAAAAAGAAAAGTGAGTCTGAGTCCTCTAAGAGAGAACAAAGCAAAAAAGAAAAATACAAATACCACCATACTTCAGCTTAGTGCATTTTCCCTTTAGAGGACAAGTGCCATTGGCTTCTTACCAGAGTAGGTCTCATAACCCTCTGCAGCTACAGACTGGAGCAGCAGACGTAAGTTAGCCCCAGGGGTCCCCCGTCCAGCCCTTGCGCCAACTGGTGCTCCCCCACTCACCTGGCCCCACTGACATCAACTCCGACCATCAGCTGCCCGTTCAGGGAGAGGATCTCGTCTCGCAGTCGGACCTTCCCGCTCTTCCCGGCCGGGCTGTTCTTCCTCAGCTCTGTCACCCAGATGCAGCCAACGTCCAGTACAGGGCCCGGGTGGGTCTTCCTCTTCTTGCCCCCTCTGCGCTTTTCTCCGTAGTCCCCGAAAACAGGGATGTTCCCAAAACTGAGGCCCACAGTCTCTGCGTCCCCCAGCTGCTTGGTGAGGTACACAGTGCAGATTTCCATCCCCGGGGGGCTGCGGTCGGGTGGGACGGCGCTCTCATCCACGGCAAAGTTCAGCTGGATGTACTCCTGCAGCTTCTGGATGGCCGCCTGGCAGAGCCGCTGCTCGGGGCCATCCCCGCCCTCCCGCAGGCTGTTCTGCAGCCACTGGTAGAGGAGGGGCAGGTGCAGCACGGCATTGTCCTGGGTGATGGGCATGGTGCTCACTCCCAGACGCCAACATCATGAGAGGACCTGCTTCTGCGGGCTGGACCCCGGAAGGCCCCATGTCCCTTGGGAACCTTGGCTGTCATCGGCTTTGCTTGTGTTCATGTTCAGGCTGGCAGATGAGCCTACAGGATGCCTACTCGAGACTGGGCTGTTTGCTTTGGCAAGAGGAGGAGAGGACACAATCAGAGCAACAGGCGAACAGCCGCTGGGCCTGGAGCCCTCTGCAAGAGAAGGAAGGAAGTGTCTGACAAGTTCTCGTGGGGCTCCCTTCACAGCAGGGCCCGTGCAAACGACCCAGAAATGCAGTATTCCTCCAGCAGACACAGCATGACCTCACCTGGTCCCATTCAGGCCTGGAAGTGGAAAAAACAAAAACATCTCGGTCACAAAAGTAAGCCCTCTGATACAGATCACGTGGCCTCCTGTAACACAGGACTATGTTTGCTTTTGTGAGCCAGGTAACTCACGCCTCTCCTCGCTCCCCAGCTAAGATCCCTCCACCCTGTATGCACAGATGTACTGACAGACACAGACACGCAGATACACAGATGCACACACACATACACACCCTTCCCCCAGACAGAAACCTCTGGAACAATGACTTTCTCCAGGAAGTTTTCCTGATTATCAGGGAAATAAGATGACTTTTTCTAAAACAACTCCCATCAAACTCATCTCCAACCAGGAGGCCAAGTGAAAGACTCCTTGGAAGACACATGTAAGAGCTTACATTTTTAGGAAGTTAAAATCTATGTCCATTTGCTTTGATCAGCTCAACGGCATACACAGGAAGGCTCTCCATTCCAGGACTGACAGTGATGTCCGGAAGAGGAAGAGCCAATTAACAGCACAGAGAGATTCAGGCTCTGGCTTAGGACAAGACCCCTCCTAAGCTCAGCCATCATTCCGTCTTGATCACGCAGCCTCAGAGGGGATCGCGTCCCTATGCACTGTGCAGCTCTTAGTCGCTTCTCTTTTGGTTAACTGTTGGGACTGACCTACTCTTAGTTCAACCCCATAGCTATCTCCTCCAAAGAAATATTTCTCCATGCTTCTAGGTGAGGAGACTTGGCCCGCCCGTGGCTCGCCCTTGACCACCCTTGATGCATCCCCCCGCTGCATTGCCAGCTGCGGGAAGCAGGTCTCCCCTATGAGAGCTGGCAGCCATCCAGCCCCCTGAATTCTGCACGGTGCCTGGCACACAATATATCCCCACAATGAAAGGCTAATTGAATTCCACTGCCCATCCACTAAAGAAAACTCAGCTCCATCCTTCGTAAACACAGAAAAATTACTCTTTTCATTCTCTTCTCTGAATTTCACTTTCTCCCAGAGAAAGTCAACATAAACTATGGCATCTAAGATGGAAAACATTCTCTAGCCTTCTCAGGAAGTGATTTAACAAGGAATAATAATAAATGTGCGAGGTGTCAGAAGCCATGTCAATAATACACGACCTTATTACTCAATCACCGTAAAGAAATTTCCAATATAGCAAGTTTTGAGCTTCCAAAGAACTCGAGTGCCAGCTATTAATTGGTTCCAAATAAATCAAAAGCTTAGCAAATATCATCTACATAATCACATGCCTATTAAAAAAGAAATGTAAGATCAAAGGAAAGATAATCCATAAATGTACTAAAACTGAATGTTCCTTTTGGCCAAAATAAGTAACACCTCTCACTGCAAAGTGACTCCACACAGACATATTAAAATCTTATGAATAAATCAAAACACTTTCCATCAGGCCTAGCAATCTTTATGAGTCTCCGTTTTCTCATCTGTAAAATGAGAAAGTGAAGCTAAGTGACCTCCAAGGTCTGTCAAACTCAACAGTGAGGTCCTCAAATACAGTGTCAGTGTCCCATTCTTGGTGTACTCCCTACCCCAGCACAGTGCCATCAACTTGTAGACTCTCAATCATTTAAAACAATTTTTTAAATATCCTTTAAATTACAATTTTAATGGTCAATGATTCAGGCTGTTAGTCACAGTTCAGATGGTCCCATACCTATGAAAACAGGGTAAATATCTTAGGTAAGTTGTCTCTTTAAATAAACCTGACTGAAGAAAACCCTAGAGAATTTTTCTTCTTGCTGTCGAATTGTATTCATTCAATACATATTTACTGAACATCAATTAAGAACCAGGCTTTGAACTTGGCACTGAAAATATACCACCAATAAGGCAAATTCCTTGCCCTGAAGAAATTCACAGCTGATTGAGCTGACTGGCTCACCTTGGACCAGGGTCAGGAGACATCATCCTGACTGTTGGGAATGTTGTGGAGGAGGCAGGGAAGGAATTTTGAGAACAAGAAAAATTATTTTAAGAGATTTAGTCTTATTTTGGTGCTCATGGGCTATGTAACTTTTGAATTCCATACCTGTCATTGGGAATTTTCCAGTAATCCTTCCAGCCCCCTGTTCTATCAACTCCTTTTCCTATTTCTGTAACCAAGGGGAGTAGAAGCATTCCAATCTACTATAATGATTTGAGATGACTCTGACCATAAGAAAAAATACACAATTTTGCAATACTATAAAATGAGTGGTTCTTTCACAACATCCAAGGAAACATCCCAGTGAACAAAACATTGACCTAGAGAAGATACAGCAGGCCAGAAACCTGCAAATAGTTACAAATACCAATATCCCTCAGTGGCTGATCTGTGCTGAGGTCTAAATGCTTCTCATCTTGAAGATCAATTTCAACAGGAGCAGAATTTGTGGACATGAAGGTCCGCTGAATGTTCCAGTTCACTTTTATCTATCATATGTAATTCTCCAATTAGAGTCCCATCTCAAAGCAAATAGCCATGATAATTTAAATTAATTTTGACTTGCTTGAAGCTGACAGCCTTAGCCATTCAAAATTGAGAATGAATGCTTCTTAACAGATTTTGATACTATGTTTAGAATCTACCATCTTTCTCAGGTCCTCTTTCAGCTACGCTATGCGTGTCCAGCAGGGCAATATCACCCACAAGGGGGTGAAACGTAGTTCTGGAATGAGGAGGCCAACAAGTCTTAGATATTATAATGGTAGTGTCTGCCTGCATAACTCAATTCTATATGACAGAATCTTACCCCTTAGTATCTAATATTTTGTAGTAGAATTTTAAATTAAGTTTTTGCTCCAGGGTGAGGAGAGCAGGACAATAATGCAAAAGATGGAGAAACACCAAACGAAGTGAAACCAATCATCTGACCAAAGTCATCCCGAGAGTCACCTGAAATCCAGAGGCTAAACCCTAAAACTGTCAGAGGGGTGCACAGAAGGGTCCTCGGGTTTATCCAGACCTTATTCAAAGACAGATTTACATTGGGCTGTCTCGTATGAACTCCCTCTTATGATCGTCCTGAATTCACAATGTCCTCCTATTTTGAACTCTGCTAAGTTTCAAGTTCCTTAGTTTTCTTTTCTTCTGGACTAGATTCCTCTTTTGACTTTTAGAAAATCTCACATTTTATTTTATTTTATTTTTTATTTGTGTCCAGTAAAAGAAATTCTCACATTTTGGAAGTAAACTAATGTTGATTAAATATTTACTATTCATTCAACAGATGTTCATTGAGTGCCTGTCATACGCAGGGTCCTAAACCAAACAGTGTTCTTACAGACACTCATGAAGCTTGTATTGTGATGGTGGCAAATTAGTAAACATAAAATACTATTATGTCAGATGGGTACTGATACTATGAAGAGAATTATGGTAGCATCAGAGCGTAGTGAATGATGGAGATATGAAGGGATTAAGAAAGGCCATCTGAGAAGAGACCGGAACAAAGTGAAGGGCTGAGATGAGAGAATCTCTGTAGAGGGGCTGTTCCCTGCTGAGGGACAGCAAGTGTAAAGGCCCTGAGGTGAGAGCCTGCTTGGCTGCCTAGGGATAGGCATGGGGATAGGCGTGGCTACGAAAGAGAGAATAAGGCGGAAATGCCCCCACTAAGCTAGATGCTTCCCTATTGTCTCCTTCTCTATAAATCAAAGGCATCTGACCCTACTTTTACCAACACTGGCTAATGGTTAATGTTTTCTGAGCATAACCACACTCAGACACTGTTCTATATGAGCACTTTCCAAGGATTATCTTATTTAATTGCCACAACAATACTGTAGGGAGATATTATTAGTATATCCTTTTTGGAAACTCAGATAAATGACAAAATCAGAGTGGCTAATTAAGGCCTCGAGAGGCTAATTTCAAGTCTAATCAGATTTGGCCGTGTAGACTTTGATCTGTCCTGTAACCACTGCTCCATTACCACCAATGGGCCTCGCATAACAAATAAATAGGTACCTTGTGTCAGAAGCCAGTGACTGTCTATCTAATAGCCATTTTCTCATTTTCCCTTCATTTTGTTGGGCATGATATATTCAACTAAAACTCGGCCTTTCAATAGTATACAGCATAGTTCTGGCCAATGGGATGAAAGTAGAGATTGCTGGATGGGGCTTCATCAGCATTACTTAAGTGAAGAACAGAAATGAAAAGAAAAAATAAATCCCCATGTTGTTTAATCATTGTTATTTGGATTTTTCCAAATCCAGCTAACTAGCCGAATTAACCCCCAAACAATTAACACAACATGATACCCAGAATTGAGGGAATGAAAAGTAATAGAATCTAAAACATGGAATAGGATGAGAAAAGAAGGGAGGGAAGCAGATGTCAAGAACCTAGATATTTGGGGCTCCTGGGTGGCTCAGCTGGTTAGGTGTCTGCTTTCAGCTCAGGTCATGATCTCAGGGTCCTGGGATCGAGCCCCGCATTGAGCTCCCTCCTCAACAGGGAGTCTGCTTCTCCCTCTGCCCCTCCCACTCTTTCTCTCTGTCAAATAAATAAATAAAATCTTAAAAAAAAAAAAAAAAAAGAACCTGGATATTTGCAGACTGGAAAGGTGACCCTAGATATTTAATGTAAAATATTTGGTCAAAGTGCCACCTGCTATACCTTGGAAGGTCATTAATGTGTTGATTGAGGCTGTGGTATTAGAGAAGATGGTAGGAAACTTTTAGAATATGGGTAGATAACTTGCCATTCTCAGCAGTCTAGAGCTCCTCAACTGAGCCAGCAAGTGAGATGGGAAGAAATACCACTCTGCTAAGGAAGGTACTCATTTAATTAATTAATTAATTAATTAAGGGACAGAGAGAGAGAGTGTGTGGGGAGGGGCAGAGGGAGAAAAATCTCAAGCAGACTCCTCACTGAGCACGGAGCCTGATGCAGGGCTCCATCTCATGACCCTGAGATCATGACCTGGGCCGAAATCAAGAGCTGGATGCTTAACTGACTGAGCCACCGAGGCGCCCCTAAGGAAGGTACTCTGGACATTCAGTCTGTAATCTAAATTTCCAGAAAGGCCGGTATTCTGGACCCTGCAAGGCTGAGAAAACGTGCTTTATCAGAAGGGCGTAGAGGGTACCCTACCTGGACAGAGGTTGTGTAAGCCTGTTGCCAGAGGTGTGATTACCCACTGGAAGCCATGGTTCCAACTCTTCCAGCAGTGCACATTAAGTAGTATATGTTAAATTAAAATTTAGGGGATGGGCAGAACTCATAAGCTAGAAATAAAGAAAACAAATCATTAGGAATTGACCAGAAGCCTATTAAGCTGTTGGGGAATTGTATTGCCAAACCCCAAACCTGGTTTGTAACAGCCTGGGATGGTTCAATTCCCACAGCAATCTCATAACTCTTGTTCTCCTTCCCTTCCCTGGGCAATTCACATCTATAAGAAACCGGTAATGTGTAGAGTCCCCAGAAAGGGTGTCTTTCCAAACCTACCACAGGTGTGGCCACGGAAGACAATGAATGAGGAATAACCTCTCAGAGAGAGAAGAGGGCCATGGAGGGCAATGACCAGGAGTTCCTGCCACAAGAGGGAGGGTTGAACTCTTGCTGTTCTTGCTTCTGAGGATTTGGTCATTACTACTGGAGAGTAACTGCTATATTTCCATCCCTCCTTTTTAAAATGGAAGTTCTTATTGTAGTTCTTCTATATCTTTTCTAGTACTGCAGGTTAGATGTGTCAGGGCTTAGTCACCAGGAGTTATATCCAGAACTGATGGAAGGGACCATACATCACCCAGAGACCCGGGGCTCTAATCTTGATAAACTAACTGGATGAGGTTTGGGTGCCAAGTCCCTTGCGAATGGGGAATCTATCCCATGCATGGAAAGAAGGGTATGTTTGAGTAATCAAAAGAGGGAACTGTGACTAGCTGCCTATATAATATTTCTTCTCTTCCTAACAAAAGTCCATCTGTGTTTAAGGAACAAATATCCAGTCAAAAAACCATGCTTTGGGGCACCTGGATGGCTCAGTCAGTTAAGTGTCTGCCTTCGGCTCGGGTGATCCTGGGGTCCTGGGATTGGGCCCCATATTGGGCTTCCTGCTCAGCAGGGAGCCTGCTTCTCCCTCTCCCTCTGCTGCTCCCCCTGCTTGTTCTCTCTCTCTCTCTCTGTGTCAAATAAATAAATACATACATACATACATAAAATATTTCAAAAACAAAACAAAAAACATGTTTCTTAGTGCACCTTCAGAAAGGGTTGACCATAACATACAGTCTTGGCCTATGAAGTCGTTTGGTAGGGTTTTCAGAAAGGTTCTTTTTTAATGGGTACTCTTTCTTGCTTAAAATGCATATGTGATGGTTGGAGCTTTGGCAGCCATCTTGTGACCAGCCATAAAGCAAACATCCTTGAGCATCTATACCAATCCTAGACATTCTCCTTCCAGACTTATTCCAGTAGAGAAAAAAGGGCCCCTACCTTGTTTAAGCCTTGTTAATTAGACAATCTGTTATAGGTGAACAAAATCCTTAATGAATACATTGCTTTAATTTACTCTTCACCCTCACATTCAAGATCCAGAATATAACCCTGAGTGTTTCAACTTTAGCCCTGCTACTCTGTCCTCAGTAGTTATCATTAAGTTTCTACCTTGATTTGGGTCACCAAAACAACAACAGCAGTGCATGTTTTTGCCCCTGAAAGACCTAAAAGCACCCATGAATTCATTCAATGTTTGCTAGCACCATTATGCAGCCCCCAATGCTGTGGAAAAACCCATAACTGACTGAGAAACATTGAAAATACAAATGATTAGGATTCCTTTAGGTTGGCTTGTGTTTTCTAAGAACAAGCTAGTGGCTAATTTTTTTTTTTTTTAAGATTTTTATTTATTCAACAGACGGAGATCACAAGTAGGCAAAGAGGCAGGCAGAAAGACAGATAGGGAGGAGCAGGCTCCCTGCTGTGCAGAGAGCCGGATGTGGGGCTGATCCCAGGATCCTGAGATCATGACCTGAGCTGAAGGAAGAGGCTTAACCCACTGAGCCACCCAGGAGCCCCTAGTGGCTAATTTTTAACTATCTCCAGGGCTGACTCTAGATCAGGAGCTGTGAGGATGAGACGGAAGTTGATCTAACCTTTATTTCATGCAACAAGAGTCAGTTGTGGCAGGGATTATGCTAAGCTAGAGAAGAAATGATGAACAGCCCTGTGGAGGCTGTGGTCCACTAGGCAAAGAGACTGTTAACTAATGTGTGTGAAGGGCCATGAAATGGTACATTTGTGGGCATATGATGGATTCTGGAAAGTGAGGCTTTACAAGACCCATGCTGGGGTTTTAGGGGATGAAAGAAGTGTTCCCATATAAATTACAGAAGATGAAGACCTAGATGGGACCTCAGGGACTACCACACCCAGTCTTCAATTTTAAAGAAGAGAGAAATACATATCAAGACAAGACAAAAATCCTTTGGTTTCTGGGTCTAGTAACCCTTGAGAAGTAGGAAGAAAGGAAAAAGGAATGAAAGGGAAAAAACTGACCTGGCAACTATTTTGAGAAGCTAAGACTTGAAGATACTGCATGTCCTCAAACATGCACTATTTGTCCAAATAACAAAAAAGAGGAATGAACAGAAATTACAGAAATTCATGAAACATCATGCACATTTTCTATCATGACAAATGCAAAAAAAAAAAAAAAACCCATCTGGGAAACAGAAAACCAAAATGAACACCATAAATTATTTCTGTTACTGCTAAAATATATTGGCCGTGGCTTCAAATACCAAAACAAATTTGTACATCTGAAGTTAGGACTCTATACTCAGAATGTCAAACTGTGGCCAGCTCTGGAGTAATATTTCTGGAGTTTAGGTATCTCTCTTTTTTTTTTAAGATTTTATTTATTTATTTGATAGAGAAAGAGAGAGCACAAATGGGAGGGGCAGAGGGAGAGGGAGGAAGCATCTTAAGCAGACTCTGCAGAGAGTGTAGAGTCTGATGCGGTGCTCGATCTCACGACCCTGAGATCAGGACCTGGGCCAAAACCAGGAGTCAGACACTTAACCAACACTTAACCACCCAGGTGCCCCAGGATCTCAATTTGAAAATAACATGCAACTCCATAACATTTATGGAGCCACATTTTGTGAAACGGCAATCTAATATTTTGAAACAGTTGCTATCTCACATGGATATTTGAAGGAGACAGTCACAACTTTTATGATAGCAGCACCATAATCATGAGTCACTGTGCATGCCCATTTAAATGTGATCATCTTAATGTGACCATCAAGTCCACTTTGTATGGACTGGGCAGCCATGAGCCACCCATCTCTCATCTGCAAGTCTACTGACCATATTACCAATATACAGCAGGCATGAGAAGTTCTTCGATTATACTTGAGCTTCTTAAAAAAAAAATTTTGAGTCTAGTTGACAGCACAATGTTACATAAGTTTCAGGTAAACAATGTAGTAATTCAACTTCCCTATACTTTGTTTATACTATGCTCATCACAAGTGTAGCTACCATCTGTCACCACACAACCCTACTGCAAAATCATTGACTAGATTCCCGACGCTATGCCTTTTTTTTTTTTTAAGATTTATTTATTTATTTGACAGACAGAAATTACAAGGAGGCAGAGAGGCAGGCAGAGAGAGGGGAGGAAGCAGGCTCCCTGCTGAGCAGAGAGCCCGATGCAGGACTCGATCCCAGGACCCTGGGATCATGACCCGAGCCAAAGGCGGAGGCTTTAACCCATTGAGCCACCCAGGCGCCCCCCTACGCTATGCCTTTTATCCAAACGGGAAGCCTGTATCTCCCACTCCTAATTTGCCCCACTTGAGTTATTTTTTTAAAATGCAGACTTACAGGAGGCCTGGGTGGCTCAGTGGGTTAAACACCGGCCTTGGGCTCAGGTCATGTCCTGGGATCACTCAGCAGGGAGCCTGCTTCTTCCTCTACCTGCTCTGCCTGTCCTGCCCGCCACTCCCCCTGTTTGTGCTCTCTCTCTCTGACAAATAAATAAATAAAATCTTTAAAAAAATAGTCTTATTTTACAGTATTTTACTGTTATTTCTTTCAGAACAATTGTACTGTTTGGCTGCTTCTAGTGTTTAGAGTTTTGGGTAAATAATCTACTCACTATATTTAAATTCTTAGCATGTAACTGCACAGTGTCTGACTTCATCATTAATTAGCAATGATTCAAATATTTATAATAGCCAGCAATACACTCTGCCGTTAGCTAGCTCTAGGTCCCCAGTCAGGTCAAGTAGCATCTTTGAGCCTCAGTTTCTTTATTTGCCAAATGAAGGGGTTCTACTAATTTTCTCCCCAGTTCTAGCATTTTCCTGGACTTTGGAGCTGAGTTAGCAAGACAAAGAGGGAGTTGCTAGCCTCATTTAGAAGCATATAGGCAACACAGGGAAGTTTTAAACTGCAGAAGAGATGGGCCAAATTGCTTTATCAGATTTTGAATATCTGCCAAGACAAAGGGAGGAAGGGGGGCCCTGGGGTGGTTTTACATTCATGTGCTTATAACCACAGTTCAGCTCTTCCAGAAGACAAGAAGAAATATATCCTACTGAATAAAAGCTCTTTGGAACAGCAGGAAAAAAAAAAAAACCAAAACACACAAGATTTCAAGAAGGGGGAAGCAACTTGCGGGGGGGTGGGGGGGTGGGGGGTGGTGGTGGTGGTACAAGAGGAAATCCGGTGTTTCCACTGAGGCCCCACAGACTCTCCAGTTTGGCTAGGGCCTAACCTGTGTAGAGACCAGCCTCCACTCCCTCCCTTCCAGTGGCTTCCAGGAGTCAGGGCTGGAGCAGTTGGTGCAGAGGCAGTATCCTCAGAGGAAACCAAAAGATCATGGAGCACAGCCCACCCTCCTCTTTGAGCATCCCCTTTTCCCGGGCCTCACTGTGGGAAAGGACTCAGACGATGGTCATGAGAAGCAAGTCAAAGTCATAGGAGTGAGAGAAAAAAGAATCCTCACTTGTCTTCTTCTAGGCAGGAGACCAGAATCAAGGAGAAGGAAAGCTCAAAGGAGTGTGATAGACCAGTGCCCACATTCTCAACGGACCCCCTGTGCCATCTTGGCTGTTAAAAGGGGTAGGAGAGAAATGAAGTAGAGAGAAAAGAAGACAAGAGATGGCTGAAATTGAAAGGAACTAGCCTGGAAATCATCAAATGGAGGTTCTACCTGGGCACTGCTGTGATGACCTTGAGAGAGGAGAAGAAAGGAGGAGGATGAACCCACGGCCTCTTAAGATCCTGCTGTTGCTGTGTCAACATCACCGTGTGGGAGCAGGTGCAAAGGTAGAGAATGTGGCCGGAGAAGGCCACCAGTAGGCCAGGGAGATGCCACAAGGTCACCCTGATCTTGTTCAACTTCCCTCATTCACGTCTTCTGGCTTCCAGACTCAGAAACATGAGTTCGGTCTGCACATTGAAAGAATGTCTGCCTCTCGAGTGTAAATAAATAGTTACCAGTGAGAGAATTAATTCATTAATTTTCAACTGGAAATGCAATTATGATGCAGGCAGGGTGCTGGCATCAACCTGCTCAATGCCTGCTTTCCCTGTGGACAGGACGCAGAGGAAGGCAAGCTTCAGAACAAGGAGAACCAGGGGAACACACGAGGGCCCCAGCTGACGTACTCTCCACTTGCTCTCCCACCCCAGCCAGGGCTTTGCAAAGGAAAACTGTTCGCTTAGCTGAGGCTCCCCCACACGAGACAATACTCGAAAAGGTAACCTTAACTTCAGCTCCCGGAGGTTTTCTTTTCTGTTATCTGCATTAACTCCCCTTCTATCCATACCCCTTTCTCCAAACTATATACTGTAACTTCAGTAAGTGTTGATTCTTATTCTCTGAACTACGGGCATAATCACATTTTGGTCCATTCTCTCTAAGATTATTATGATTCGAGTTTTGGATTCTATGTTTTTGCAGAAAGTTTCTTAACTTGGGTATTTGATCTATGTACTAGCTTCATTCTCCACATATCAACTTGTCTTCTTTGTTTCTAAGTTCAGGGCTGTGGGGATGATCTCGCCATTGTCCCGGAGTACCAATGACACCTTCCAGATTTAACAAAACCACAGGAGACCAAAGAGTGGTCACGAAGCAGGCACTCAGCAGCATGGCTTTGATGCATGGTTCCAGAGTGTGCTCAGAATGGTGTGTGTGAGTCCTTGTGGGAGGCGAGGATAGGAGGGACAAAACTGAAGTCACAAAGGAAAAGCCGGGGAGTCGATGTTCTTCTTACCACTCCTGACCTGGAGCCCTGCTGAGGAGCCTTATGCTGCTGGAATTCCAGAGAGCTCTAGCACTTCCCAGAGCCCCGCGGACCGGTGGCAGCGTCCCTGCTACACAGATGGGGTAACAGATTGAGAGGGGACCTGCGATTCCGTGGAGTGTCAGAGCACTAGGCATCCATGACGTCACTCAGCAAAAACTCACTTCAGCTTGGAAGCAGGTTCTCGGCCATTAAGGCAGAGCCTATTGCCAAGGAAATAGGAAATTGGAATTTTTTTTTTAAAGACTTTATAGCTCTCTGTATTGGGGAAAATGTAGGCATTGGGGCATGTCTAAATGGGGGAAAGTAGACAGTTGGATCCATTATGGGTTTAAAGCTTTAGGACAGCAATCTGGTCTTTACACAGCTAGGCCCGCCGAGTAGATGATGTGGGCAATACCCCGCAGATCTGGGAAATTACCAAGATTAGCAAAATGGCCATTACCTGCCACCCACCAAGTTCCCCTGAAGCATTTCCAACAGGCTTTAAGCACCCTGGTCAGATGACTCCAGGTTTGGGATCATTCCTCCGCGAAGGAACATGTGCCAAGTTGGACTGTAAAGGAATCCTGTGAAAATCACTAGACCTGTTCTCAGCCTGAGATCGCAAGCCTCTCTGCCCGAGGGGGTGATTAAAAACTTGGCCTACTTCCCCAGGCAGATGCTCTCGCCCCCTGCGTGGCAGGCCCCCATCCTGGCCCTGCTCTCTCCTGCCCTGTCTTGCCATCACCCTCCCTTCCCGCTGTTCTCCAAGACTTGCCATTACGCCTTCCACCCAAGTCTTTCCCACGGGTCTCAAGACCAGAAGAGAAACAGAAAGACGCCTGGGCTTCTGGGGTTCCTGGGTTGCACTAGATAAACACTGGATTCCTCAGGGAGGACTCATTCATTCATTCACTCCTTTATTCAACAAATATTTACTGAATGCAGTAAATAAATTGACATCCTCACCCTCGGGAACTTAAAAGCTGAAGCAGTCTTCCCAGGCTGGGCTCAGCCTCAGGATCCCTGGAGGCCATGGGGGCATTCAGATACCTTCACTGGTAATAAGTGTCTCAAGTTCCTCCATTGTGAGCCAGCTTCTCTGATAACAGAATTGGTTGGGTAGAACGAGAGGTGTTGGCTACTCGGTGACTCAGAACGGAGACCATGGGAACAAAATCAGCTCTAAGCTCCTGATGTTTCAGGAGGCCCCTCATTTCCCACCCAGGTAGGGGTGTTTGATTTAGCCAATAAGAATATATAGTGCCCAGTTAAATATGAGTTTCAGATAAACAATGAGTAATGTTTTAGTATATCTCGACTTTTGTAGGATGTTGTAGTCCATGTATGTCTCATGCAATATTTGGGACTATTATGTTGAAATTGTATTCATTGTTTATCTGATATTCAAACTTAACTAGGTGTCATGTATTTTTTATGTGGTAACCTTACATCTTACCCCACCCCAAAATGAAGCTCTTAGAGCCTTTGACCTGTGTGCCTCGTCTGCCATTTGTGAAGTAATCCCACCCAGCACCTGTGTTCCTGCCTCGACAAGCCTTTCACTTCCTCCTGGATGCAAATACCACCCATGGGCCACGGCCGCCCACGCCATGCAGGCAGACAGTGAATGAGTCAGCCATGGGATCAGAGCTCACCACCCCACTCAGAGGAGCTTCTCTTCCTGGCTCCTTGCCATCTCAGCCTCTGGTCTCATGGCCCAAATCTGCTACTCCCAGCCCACTTCCCTTCCTTGAATGCCCCTGCTTGCCTGGACCCTGTGAATCCTGGCCCTCTCTTGCCAGCTGACCTCTTGTCCCACACAATACAACTAAAGGATGTCATAAGGATGACCAGAGACAAGGAACAGAAAACTGTTCCATCTAAATTCAAGAAGTACTCTACCAGTGACTGTCAAAGTATGATCCTAGAGGCACAACCTCCTGGGGTTTACAATCACAGCTGCTCTGATTTCATCGGTCGTATTTGCTTCTTTTTCTGGGTAAAATGTTATTTGAATAGCATAGCTCAAAACAGTTTGAAAATCACCAGAGTATATATATATATATACAGCCAATTCTACGGCCTATTTTGAGTTATAAAGGGAACTGTTAACTGTCTGCAGAGCATCTATTCCCTCTTTTTCACCCCCTAGCACAATTCTGATGTTTGCTCAGAGGTTCATCCATCTTTCCCTGGGCAGTAGGTGTCTCAGCTCTGAAGATGGGCTGATCGATGGTAACATCCTTCCCTTGCCAGCAGTGGCGTCAAGAATGGGCAGGTGACCCAACACTGCTCAAGGTCATGAGGTAAATAAAGCCTTCTAGGGGTCTTTTTGAAAACCTTTCCTCACTCCTAAGACAAAGTGCCCAGAAGCAATGGTCTCTCTTCCTTCCTCTAGGTGTCTTCAGGGATGAGTCCAATATCCAGAATTTCCACTGCCATCTTGATACCAGCCTAAGATGAAGCTTAATGTTGAGGATGGCACATTGAGAAGGAAAATGAAGTTGACATCTTGATGACATTGTGGATCCTGAAGGACCACTGAATACCCTTTCTATGGATGCCTGTTTGGGTTGGATTTCTGCTACTGGCATCCAGAAAACAACCTGTTAGAGATGTGGCTCTGCGCTTGGGGCTTCGAGTAAAAGGGAATGTCAAAGACAGGCATGCTCATGTAAGCTTCGGAGATTTGCAGCAGTAAACGTGAATCTACCTGCCTCTATTTCTATCTCAGAAGGCAGAAATGTGCGCGTTCTTATTTCTCAGCACAGGAGAACTGAACTAGCTTTCCCTTTCCTATGAGTTTGAGTAAAAACAGGTCTAGTCTAATGTTTGTTGACAAAGTGTTGAAAATAAATGTACTCCTCCCTCTGACAAAACCTCCCTGTTTAAGCAGCCTCAGAACCCCAAAAAACAGCACATGGTGTTTGAACTACCTTATGCATGAGGTGGAGGTAGAGGCCAGAGTCCCTCAGACACCTTGAAGGTGCAGAATCCTCCAGCCCATGGGCAGAGCCTGGGCGAGCTCCTCCCCTCTCCACCTTGGGGCGCTTGCATTTCCTGCCACCTTCCCTTCCAGGGAGGGTTGAGCTAACCCCCTGGCTTTGAGGGCAGAGTTCCTGCTCTGGAAACTTTCTACCCATGCTCGCTTCTCCTTTTGCAAACATTTCCATAAACCTATAAATCAACTTTTCAGAAGAGGGTTGGAGGCTGCACTCTGGCTGTTGACCCTGAAAAAGTGAGCTTGCTTCTCAGGGATTCTAAATGGTACAGTAGAGCCACGAGAAACTCACAATATCTTCAATCCACCAGCAAAGACATGACTAAAGTAGTGGATGGCTCCAAGCCAGGGGCTCTAATTTCAGGATGTCAAGACTGAAACAGACTGAAGGGCGAAAAGAAAATATAATACGGATTAATCATGGACACTAATAAAAACAAACACGTGAAACTGGCAAGAGGATGAAAACAGACATACCAAATCAAGGCCAGTTCATTCCCTAAATATTTATTGAGTCCTACCACCCCGTGCCAGGCGTTACCACGAGCTGCTAAAAATACAAACTGAATAAGTTCTCTTTTTGCCCTCTAGACATTCCCAATTTTCCTAAGGACAGACATTTAAATAAGATAAATCTCAAGAAATGAAAGAATTCACGACGTGGGACGTGGGACTTGCATAAGGTGGGAGTCATTGACACAAGTCAATTTGTAAGGAATTCTCAGAGCAAACATGTAGGTCATGTTTTCATGCAACAGGCAAAAGGGGTGGTGTGGAGGGTGTGCCAGTGTGCTGGGTGGTGGGTGGGGGAGAGAGATTAATGTGAAGGTTGTGACAGATGACTGCCCTTCTCTCCTGATCCCTTCCTTTCCAATCCACTGGCCTTCCTCATGGAGGCAACAGGTTTTGGTTGGTGGTGGTTTTATTTATTTAATAGTTTAAGTGAGGGAATGTTATAACCAGATAGGTGATTTCATTTTAGAAAAGTATCAACATGGGAAAATGCTCACATAAGAGGAGAGGAAGTAGGTCACGAAGTAGTTTCGATTGCATGTCAATTGTGTTAAAGAATGAAAACAATCTCTCTGAAGGGCAGTCACTAAAACGATCATTGTTTTCATCTCATGGAAGCAAATCTGTGTGGTCTTTCACCTCTAAATTTCTGGATTTCTAAATGCTTATGAACCACTTTGCTGATTCAAAAAATAGTATGCATGTGTGTGTACATGTGTGTGCATGTGCGTGTAAGGGTACGGATGGGATTTCTACAGATTGTGTGAGACTAGACAGCAAGGAGTCCAGATGGGAGACCATCCTCGTAGCTCAGGCGTGATATCATGACCACCTGGACCAGAGCAGTGGGAATGGGGCAGCTTCTTGGGCCATTTCAGAGGCTGAGTGGACAAGTCTAGATCCCATGCGAGTTGGCTGGTGGGCCAGGGGATGCAGAAGAGGAGGAGTCAAAGGTGACTCCAGGGATTGGTGAGGCCTGGGGGCTTCCCCAGCAGAGGGGCCACTTATTCACACTGGTTCTGTCCTTTGTCTCACACTCCAGGCATCTGAATATGGCCTTCTTGTCAGAGACCCAAAGTAGACTTCTTGCTTTTCTCTGGTCATACTGGCTATGCAAGTAGAGGGAAAAGCCAGCTCCTTCCTTCTTACTGTGACAATGGACCGTCCCTCCCCCACGGTCACCTACAGCACCCTGCTATCCATGCCTATGAAGACTTAGTTGGAAACTCCCTGTCTTAACTTCCTGAGAAAGCCAGGTGTGTTATCAAAAGCTCCCGCAGCTCAGCGTCTTTTAGGGCAATTCAAACTCCAGTGTGGGAGAATCTTGGCAACAGCTACTTTTCCATCCAGTGACTTTTTTTTTTTTTTAAAGATTTTATTTATTTATTTGACACAGAGAGAGAGATCACAAACAGGCAGAGAGGCAGGCAGAGAAAGGGGGAAGCAGGCTCCCCGCTGAGCAGAGAGCCCGATGAGGGACTCGATCCCAGGACCCTGAGATCATGACCTGAGCTGAAGGCAGAGGCTTTAACCCATTGAGCCATCCAGGCACCCTCCATCCAGTGACTCTTACCACAGATGTGATAGTCCACCAGCTTAGGGAGGCCAAGGCATTACCCAGGAGCCGAGAAAAAAAAACAAAACAACACACACACACACACACACACACACACACACACACACACACACACCTGCTGCTCTGTGAGTGCAGCCCTCCACTCCCCCTTCCCCTCACAATTTCCCAAAGCTCCCTTCAACAAGGAAAATGTGGATCTGATTAGGAGGTCTTACAATGGCCAAACACTTACAGCCCCATTCTCATCTGACAGACAGGAGGGGGGCCAGTTTCCATCAGAAAAGCCAGGGTAAGTGAGTGACAACTACACAACTGAGCTGGCTGGACCAAGGAGAAGGAGTGGCAAAGGAGAAAATTGCCTCTATTAAGTCAAATCTGTCCGGGGATAATGGACTGTAGAATCAGTTCCAGGCCACCACACTCTCTTTTGCTTGATCACATTAATTTGTCTTTTTTTTTTTTCCCAGCTACATTTCTATTCCTGCCACCTAATCGAATGCGGGTCTACTCGCCACTGTGTAAAGGCCATGAGGAGCAGGCAAATGCTAACTAGAGAGAAGCACTGAGAATCAGTGGATGAGGCCATGACTCCATGTTTCAAAAGGAAAATGATTTTGATTCTAAAAGTGATGTGATAAAGACAACTTTCAAAAGTTTAAGCATAAAGACCTTTGCACTATATTGTGATTGAGAAAGGCTAATCAGAAAACAAAATTTGGTCCGTGGTGGGCTGGAGTTGACTCTTGCTGGTTCCCAAAAGCTGACTGTTTTCCATTTTCCAGAATCTCATGAGCTGGCTGACATCCGGTTGGTAATTTGAAATCAGCCACCAAGGGAGTATTTACACCAAGGAAATTGGCAAATGCTACAAATCAGGTCAGCCTCTCCCCTGGCCATTGTTTAAAGTATTCACAGGACTCTGCTGAGTGTGATCCTCTTCTCGTGCAAAGGCCTACCTATATACACACTGATGTGTGGTGTGTGTGTGTGTGTGTATGTGTGTGTGTGTGTGAATCAAGAGGTAAAGTAGTTAAAACATTAACTATTTTAATTCTAGCTAATGAGACTAACATAATATTTTATATCTTCTTTTACTTTATATATTTTTTTCTACAGTGAATGCATATCCTTTGTATAATGACCAACATTCTGGCAAAAGGAGCAGTTCCTTTCCCTTCTGAGCTCTCTGACTCTCCCTTTTCCTCTCCTTCCTCTTCTTTTATCTCCTCTCTTCTGGGCTTCCCAGGTTTTTATTCTCTTCCTAGGCTGGTGCTGAAATCCCAAACTACTCACCTACCTGAGGCAGGCAGAATGCCAGGTAATGAGAACAGGTGAGCTGACTTTGGGCTCCAGGTGCACAGAGCCCAAACTCTGCCTGCGTCAGACTCAACTATGGGGGTGACTTGGCTTTTGGACCTTTGTCCTGGGCACAAAGCTGTTATTGGTAAATTAACAAAGGAGCAACGGCCAGGTGACGACAGCAGGAATCTCAGCCCGGGTGACCCCAGGCTCTGCGGATGGAGCAATGCCATTTCCCCAGGGATTCACCTCAGCTTTCACCAGCTACATACTGGCCACTCCTATTATCTGTAAGGCGGGTGACCATTTAACACTTTCACATCTAACACCTCATCGTATCCTTGCCAGAGCTGGGTGTTCTCTGGATTTAATAGACATAAACCCAGGCACGGAGAGCCCATGGGATTTACCGGAAGTCACACAGCCAAGAGCAGAGCTGGGACAATAATACAGGATTGATACTGAAACTCATGTGTTTTTCCCCTCAACTATATTGAGTACTTCACAAGACCCTGGATTTTGGACTGTGTAGTTTGAAAGAAATGAGATCCCATTTTCCTCATGATTCAAGAAGTCCAAGACAACTTTTCAAGTAAAGGAAAAGGGGATGCTTGCCCCAGTTTGACTTGGTTTTGGAACCAGTTTATGGTCTCCGCAGGAAGGTAAGAGTCCGCCATGTTCTTTCCTACTCCCTGTATGAGAAGAGACTTTTGAGTCTGAGCTAAATGTAGGCATTATTGCTGGTGTCACTTTTCCACCCTTTCACCTCCTAATCCCATACACTGTGAATCTCAAAGACCCACCTGATGCCTCTATATTCCCCTGCCTCACAGGAAGATGGCGGCTGGGACGGGAAGGGCTGGCTCACACCCCACGAGGTCTCTTCCAGCAGCCAGTGGACAATGTGTCCCCAGCACAGTCCAGCTCTGGTCTCCACAAAGCCTCTGGGCTCTGGTTACTCAGCTGGCCTACAGAAACTTCTGGTCAGCCTGCAATTGACACAGAGGTCTGACCCTGTGCAGATGGGACCCTTCTAAAAAAAAGAGGGACAGCCCTCCAGGCACAAGTGCCCAGGAAACCATGAGCAGCTTTAGAAAAAAGGCAGCACTGATCCCAAAGTTCTGTTGACCAACTTTCTGAGCTAGACAGGATTTTAAAATTTTATCCAATCCAGTATCATTTAATGCTGTTCCTGGCAGGTCAAGGAACCACCTTGATACACAAGACAGGAACCAAGTAGTTGGGGCTCAGGTGCCCGATCCTATTCCTCCCCTCAGTGCCGACTGGAAAACACCCACCTTGATCTGATTTACACACTGGGCTTTTTCTTACTGAACTCTTGTTTTAAGAAAGGGTTCTGGTGCCTAAAAATAGTAAGTTTGAAAGTTACTCACCTAATCGAACCATGTTAAAAGGCTGAAACTGGGGGCACCTGGGTGGCTCAGTGGGTTGAGGCCTCTGCCTTTGGCTTGGGTCGTGATCCCAGGGTCCTGGGATCGAGCCCCAGATCGGGCTCTCTGCTCAGCGGGGAGCCTGCTTCCTCCTCTCTCTGCCTGCCTCTCTGTCTACTTGTGATCTCTATCTGTCAAATAAATAAATAAAATCTTAAAAAAAAAAAAAAAAAGGTTGAAACTGAGGTCCAGGGAGGCAAAGTTCAGGCAGAAGTGAGTGGAGGAGTCATGACTTCCTATTACACTCATACCCACTCTTACTTCAAGAACATCCTTTGCCTTGGCAGGCCATTGACCTTGGCCTCATGAAGCACTCCTATCTTTTTGGTCTACCACAGCCCTACTCTTGCCAGTGGGGAAATGATCTAATAGTTTTCAATTTTGGATCTGCACTCACCTCCTGTTGACTTAGATTTCCGGTCCAGGGACCTTGGCCAATCCAACAGCAGACCTGCCAGACCCTGTCTTACCTCTCTAGCCTCTGCCTCTCCATACTGTGCAAACCTGCATCAACTTTGGTGGTCCTGGGAACCGCCAGAACACAAGCATCAACCTGGGACATAACAGACTACAATAAACTCGGTGCCCCGTGCACGGTCTGCTCTGACTCAGTTACTAAAGATGCCAATGACAAACTCAGGGATGACAAGACAGCCCCACGCAAGATAAGCCCCCAAATGCGCTCTGGCATCCACATAGAGACTGACACCCCCTCCCCCCGGAGTTCCGGAGAGTGACAGCACTAGTAAGATAGTCACAGACAATCTCTTCATCTCTACTTCCTCTTTTGTCAAATACAGAGTGGCAGAACTTCATCTATTGTCACAGAGCTTCCCAATTTAGGAACAGCAAACCCATCAGATTCAAAGCTCACCCCCAAGCGGTTCCATTAAGTCGTGCTTGTCCGCCCAGCTCAAGAATTCTTCCCTTTACAAACCGCGTCACTGGGGCGCTTCCTTCAACAGCAAGCCTTTCCTAAGGATTCAACCACACGCTCCTCTTGACAAAACAAAACAAAACAAAAAAAACCACGTGCAAATGTTTAAGACTGTAACTCCTGCAAAACAGGAGGTGTACTTAAAAAATGAAAACTGTAGGTGAAAGAACGGAAAAGACAGAAGACAGGACCCGGAGCTGAGGCCACTCACAGCATACCTGACTTCTCTGCTGCCGCAGAGAGACTGCCGTGGTTTTGTACTTATCCCAGAAAGCGTTGCTCTGAATGCAAGTGTGTAGAGCTCTCCAAGACGCTAGGCTCGGGTTTTTATCAGGCTGTTCTGGGGTAACCGCTGCTATTAGCACCTCTTTCAAGGAATCTGACCTGGTCCAAAAAAAAAAAAAAAAAAAAAAAACCCTCCCAAAGCCCTAAAGACCAAAGAAGTTAGTGTCTCCCCTAGGCCTGTGGAATGTTCTAGCCCTATTTACAATTCCTAAGCCAGTGAACTGGGATGCCGGAGTGCCCTAGGGTTACCTGAGACTGCAGCTACTCAGGCTCAGTTCCCCCACCCCAGAGAAACCCCTAAATCCTCTCTTCTCACCCACTGCGTGTGGCTCAGCTGCAGAGGAACCCCTCAGAGGTGCCGCTCCCCGCTCCCTCCCCCCCACCACGGCTCACGGAGCGGGGGTGGGGGGGTGGGGGGGATGGGGGGGTGGGGGGTGGGGCGGGATCTGCAAACCCGAGGGAGACCCAAGAATGAGGGGATGGTGTGTGACCGAGAGCCTCCGACACAGTCGGCTCAGCTTAAGAAGCTGTGATAAAACTAAATTATCTGACAATTTCTTCTTCATCCTATTTCCTTTTTCTTCCACAAACACAACAGGCTCCAAATGTGACCTACTTTCTCTTTCTTGGTGATTATGCAGAACACACAAAGCTTTTCCTTGAGCCTGACTAATATTTTCTGTGACATGCTTTTCATCTTTTGGAAAAGAAGAGTCCACGTGGGCCTGCCAGAACACATACGTCTTGGTGAAATGACCAACGAGGACAGATGAGTTACAGAGACTTCACAGGGGTGGGGGGCCTAGTAAGAAACTCTCACTGAGCACAAGAATTGAAACAACAAAATCCAGATCTTGCACCAAAAGCCATTAGCGTGCCATCTGAAAATTTTCATCAGCAAAATCAAGATGTTAGTGATGAGCTATGTGACACCCAAGTTCCTCATCACCACCCTTGTCCTGGGACAGTGGGTTCTGGCCTGGGCCGGGAAAACCGCCACACTCCCAAACCCACTCGGGCCCATCCAAACTCTGCATTTTGCATTAAAAATTAATTGACGTCTTCCGATTCTTCCATGAATCAGAATGCAACAGGATTTTAAAATATCAGGGAGAACAATTTAAAAATAAACCCAAGCACCCAGCTTGGGTGGAAACCTGGGTCTATTACTCAAAATTAAGTTGATATTGATTTTCCCCTGCTATTGTCACCTGGGAAGCCATACACTTTTTAATGTCTGACCCACTGTCCTTTTTTGATGTCGAAACTCCAAATTACAGTTGGTGGCTGGAGACATTTGCTTGGTGACCTTAGAAATACCGCTGCCGGCCCAAACTCTGGCCCTGGGATTCGGATCCAAAGCTTCCCTTTTATCCTCAGTAAGGTGAAACAGAGCCCACTAAATGTTTCCTGAATAAATTGTTCAAAATCGAAACAGACCTGCAGCCCTGGGATCCAACTGTGTGTGCTTCTACCCAGGTTAGTTCAGCTTCATGCCTCATTCAGGCTGTGTGGTCAGCACCGACTCAAACACCAGCTGTGCAAGCCTGAGGCGCCTGGAAAATCGGTGTTTCACGGGGGTCCCCACCAGTCGCTCCCGCCCTCAGCATTCTGAGCATCGCCTCGGTGCAGACGTAATTCCATCTCCACTACAGCTCCAATTCATTCATTCATTCATTCATTCATTCATTCATTCACAGTATTTACTGTTCATGTCTGGGGGTAGCACTGTGCTCAGGCCATACAAAGGTGAACAAAATGGGCATCGTCCCCACCTTTAGAGATGGGTGACGACCAGGCTCAGGATTACAAGTGTTAGGACAGGGAAAGCAGAGAACGCTACCGGTTCTCAGTCTCTGCCTCGCCCATCTTGCTACATGCCAGCCCACGTGATCCCCGCAGCTCCCCACCTTGTCTCGGCTTAGCGCCGACACCGATCTCCGGCACAACCGCTCCATTTGGCAGGAGAGCCTGGAGAGCCACTCAGAAGCACACCCTCGGACTCTGCCTCCATTTATCCTCATCCCTGGTCCAGCACTGGTCACGCCCTCAATTCTAACCGCCAGAGCCTCACCCATCTCACGCTGGTTCCCACCTTAGCATCTGAAAACCAGCTCATCTTTTGCATTGGTGGCTGCGTGTTGCGAGGGGCCCACCAGCCCATCCTTCACTTGGCCTTTGGAGACTGTGGTGCCAGCTGTCGGCCTGAACCACTGCGGGCTGCTACCGAACCCCTTTGACGTGAAACCCTGCCTACCTCCCTTGTGGACCAAGACCTAACTCCAGGTCCTGGGTCGGCACAGCTGGTGCTAGCCCCGTCCTCCTGCCATTGTCTGGGCCAGGCCTCTAGATGTGGTGACAGCTTGGGAAGGGAGCACTGATCCCACAGGTGAAAAAAAGGTAGGCTGATAGGAAAGAAGCCATTCCAAAGGAGTAGATCTGGTCGTTCCCAATTTATTACTCTGCCTTTAAATACGTGATCAAAAAACATTTGGCAAGAATCTCTTTATTCGAAATTGGACAAAGTGAAAATGGCTGACTAGCAGTTGCCAGGAGGGACCCGGATAAATGCCCTCAAGAAGGACGGATGCAGGACAAGCCAGGGAGCCAACCGGGAGCCACATATTGGGGCTCAAGTGAGATCACGCCCAGAAAGGTAAGGGGACGCCGGGGGGCCGCGGGGGGGCCGCGGGGGGGCCGCGGGGGGCCACAGAGCCAGCATTAGGCACTGCCCCGCGGCCTGGCCGTCCCCCGACTGGCCAGTGGTGCAGCTGTGTATGCCTTCTTCATCGCTGGGCCATCGTCTCCTCATCATTAAAACTGCCAATGAGGTCTGAGACCTTTAAACAGTCCTCTGAGTTCACATTGGAGGGAAGATCTCTCATGAAACTGGTTAAAATGGGTCCGTTTCTTAGAAACTCCACCAGGCAGAAGAGGAACAAGCACACAGTATTGGGTCATCATGCAGGAAAAATCACCGGAGACAGTGAAAACCTCTGACCTGAGGAACAGGTAGGGCAGCCAGCGTCCTACCAGACAACACACCCAGAGCCACCCTCCCGGGAACGCTTTCCGTCAACAGACACATGTGACCACGGTTGTCTAGGACATACTCTTCTCAAAGGCATCATTCTTACTGAAGTCTCTGAGAAGTCCTGCTCTGTCAAAGTCTGCTTCAGGCTTAAAACAGAACTTTTAAAACTTATTTGACCACGGAACGCTTTTTTTGTATTTACTTACAAGCCCTCTTCAGATGTGGACTTCTGCATTTCATAGAATGAGTGATGGTACTATAAAGGAAGTTGGGATTTAAAAAAAAAAAGCCATAAAGAAGCGTCCAAACTTAATTTACCATTTTGAAACCTGAGCAACCGCTCATGGCTGGATACATATTCAAAGCTACAGCTTGCCTGGGTCTTCTCTTTCTTACTCACTGACCCTCCGGTCACTACAAAGAAACAGTCCAGCTAGGCAGAGGGGTGACCTCGGTTTTTGCCAGCCATTCCTTGTGGGGCCTCAGGACACACAGCACGCTGTCAGCAAACCAGCAGACCCAGGACTAAATCATGGTGATGTCTTCCCGCCTCCGGGACGAGCCTCTGCTCGCTCCAAGACTGCTCGGGGACAGCTAATTGCTTTCCAGCTCAGGCTACACAGCTTTCTCACATCCACTATTCCCCAGGGTCGTATTTTCTCTAACTACATTTTTCAGGAAACAGGGCAGGAGGAAGAGGACAAAGAGAGAGCCGTGGTGGGCAGGAAATGGCTTTTTAGCTTTATTATAACTTAAATTACCGTCTTCAAAATCCTTCACTTAAAACAATAAATAGTCCTTGTCCCATTTTCGCTTTCAGGCATCAGTAAGGTGGAAGGCTAAACCTCCAAACTTGAGGGGAGTGTGGCTCCTGCTGTTTCGGGGCCGGGGAAGAACATCTCCTGTGGGGGAACAGGAGTCCTTTCCTGCCTCAGGCTCTGCTCTCTGGCCACCGCGAGGAGCAGTGTAGAGGACGGCAGGTGAGGCACCTGGCCCTGGAGATCTGGGGCTTACCCCCTATGATTCCCTTCTTGGACCCCCAGCCCCGCCATCTCCCTTTCTCGGGAGGCCTCTGCCGTGGCCCACTCCACGCAGAGCTTGTATCTTATGGTCAGAGGGCTGACTCCTTCCCTTTATTTCCAAATTCCTTGAAGACAGATTGCATGCCACCAGCCAGTTGTGACTCCGTTAGATGACTGGCTCCCGTGTGGCCGCTCTCACACTCCCCTGGGTGGCAGGAGCCTCTGGCCTGGTTTCTGGATTTCTCACAAAGGGACTTCGTCCACTCACCGTAGTTGAGCTGATGCCTCTGGGGGAAAGGAGGGTCTGGGGCTTCCTCTCCCTCCCTCCTGCCGACCTTCCTGCTTCTCAGGCTCCTTAAAGTGTCCAGGTTCCTAATTTCAAATTATATTTCAGAAAACATGTCTCTAAGTTTCAAATGAAGAACCTGCCACAGTGGTCCCTTCGCTCTCTGTTCCTCCCCTGGGCTCGGAGACATGAGTCTCTCTTCGGTGTAGGTGGTGGTGGTTGTTCAGGGGCTGAGTTTCTTGATTCTTCTTGATCTGCTCCACGAAGACACTGCACAGCTGGTCGGGGCAGAGCTCTGTGGCTGGAGCGGGTGGCCCGCTGGGGACTGGCCACAAGACCGGGGACTGCTTTCCTGAGGAACAGCCTGACAGCCCGATGGCAGCGGGCCCACTGGGGCTGTCGCCCCTGGCACGGAGGCGTCTGCAGGCAGGAGCCCGGGTCATGCTGGCGCTGGCAACTTTCACCCCCACACGAAGAGTGACAGAGGCCTCTTCTCAGAGACCCTCAGTTTCCAAGACCACAGACAATGATGTCTCAGTCACTGCCCTCCTGAACCAGTAACTCTTACTCAAACGAAAAAGACATCTCTGATTTCTCATAACTCCCTAAAAATAAAATCACATACTTAATTCTCTGCTCTACTGAGCTCCACCTTGATTTTTAGTCAAATTATTCCCAGTTTGCTCACTGTTGAGGGGAAGTGTGTGGTGGAGGGGCGGGGAGGAGAAGTGGTTGAAAAATTCCTGCAAATGTCAGGTCAAGTTTAAACAGCTGACAGGACACTCCAAGTGGGAAAGACGCTAGAGACAGCGGAATGGACTATCTCTCGACTTCAACGCTCTGTTTAAGATCTCCTCCGTCCTTATTTACTGTGTCCACCTAATGAGCTTTGATTTGTGGCCAGAGGTTGCACTCAGCCAGCTGTACTCAACAACCACCAGGACACATGGCTTCCATCAAAGCTGCCGCACAGCTGTGAACTGGTTCAAGTGTTGACTGTCACACGACAGGGAGGGAAAGGCCTATTCTGGCATCAGAAGGAGTGACTGAGCAGGAACGCAGAGACCGTGTGAGGGCTAAGGTAGTGGGTTGAGCTTGGGAAACCGAACGTGATGCATTTGGCTGAGGCCGTCTCTCTCCATCCATCACCATGGCGGTCATTGTCAGGCTGACATCACAGAGGGCTAGCTGGGTCTTGAAGACCACTGGATGTCAGCCCACCAGGGTCAACCCCCGGCCCTCAGAGAAGCACATGGCTGTGAAACTCTTACAACAAGAATGAGTTGTGGTCCAACAAATGTTGGTGAGGATGTGGAGAAACAGACTTGTACTTTGCTGGGGGCCAAGTAAAATGGTACAGCTGTTGTGGGAAAGTTTGGCAATTCATCAAGAACTTAAACACAGAATTATCATATGATTCAGCAATTCCGAGGTATATAACCCCTAGGTATATAACCCCCAAAGAACTGAAAACATGTGCGTAACAGAATTTGTACATATGTGTCCACAGCAGCACTGTTCACAACAGCCAAAAGGGAGAAACAATTCAAATGTCCATCAACTAATGAATGAATAAAAAAATCGGTATTATCCATACAGTGCAATATTACTCAACCATAAAAAGGAATGATGTACTCATACCTACTACAGTGTGGATGAATCCCAAAAACATAATGCGAAGTGAAAGAAGTCAGTTACAAAAGGCCATATATTGTGTGATTCCACTGATAGGAAATATCCAGAATAGGCAAATCCCTATGGACAGAAAGCAAATTGGTGGACCCAGGGGTTAGAAGGAGGGAGAAGAGGGAAGGATGGCTCAAGGGGTATGGAGTTTCTTCTTGGAATGATGAAAAACTTTGGAATTAGAGGTGCACCTGAGTGGCTCAGTGGTTAAGCATCTGCCTTTAGCTTGGGTCAGGATCTCAGGGTCCCTGGATGGAGCCCCACATTGGGCTCTCTGCTCAGCGGGGAGTCTGCTTCTCTCTCCCCCTCTGCCTTTCCACCCCTCTCATGCTCTCTCTCTTGCTCACTGTCTCTCAAATAAATAAATACAATCTTTAAAAAAAAAAAAAAGCTCTGGAATTAAGAGTAGTGATGGTTGGGTTGCACAACATTATGAACGTACTTAATGTCGCTGAACTGTACACTTAAAAATGATTCAAATGGTAATTTTATGCCTTGTGTATCTCGCCACTTGCACATACTAAAGAATTAGTCTTGGTCAATTATGTGCCCGCCCTACATCCAGCACCCTGCCTTTGTCCCTGTGCCTGCTGCTATTCACGTTTGACTGTTGCCCACGGCTTGTGCTTCTTGGACTCTATAGACCCAGACTCTATATAGCCTGGATGTTGCACCAGTGATTTCCAAGTACTGGGTTCCCAGTCTGGCCCTGGCCTCAGCACACTCATGTTAGGGTCTTCCACTCACATCTCATCCCAATGTACAACCAAGACAATGTGGTCATCACTTCAGCCTAATGTTACTGCTGCTAAGTCAATCTGGTTTTTAAAATTTATATCTAAGTATAGTCTATTTTTTTATTCTGCTCATGACTTAAAAAATTAAAAATCATCAAGTTGCATGACAGCTATCCAGAAGTTCTGTCTGAATATTAATGGGCCATGGCGTCCCACTGCAACTGCTCAGAACTTCTCAGTTCATCTGTTGGTACCATTAAAAATTTTGAATGAGTTAACTAATTTTGACCACCTCCAGAAAGTAAGAAAATGCACGTTAAGCCAGTATGCATAAATTAGTAGACTATTAATATTGAAGTAGAATTTTTCCTATAATATTTAATTGATTGGCATGAGATTCAGTCAGCAAAGGAAAATGGTCTTCAAGGCATTTTTGTACACAGAATCCCATCAGATGCCTATTTTCAATGTCCAGATTCCCAGAGATTCTGATCCAGAAAGTTTCTATAAGGTCTTTTTGGCTTTTACATCTGATTCTTTAGTGTCTGCTTCAAACTATCCCATTATAAATTCCAACTTGTCCACAAACTTAGCCCTCCACCCTTCTCAGAGCTATGACCCACAGGGTCCCTGTCCTGCTCCAACTGTCCCTAGAGAGTGATCAGATAGGAGAATGCACCAGAGGCAGTCTTGAGCCCTTAGCTCTCTTGTTTTCCTCTCTGAGACATTTAAAGCCAACTTCAAAATAATATTTCCAACTATCTTCACAACTTCTCTAGATATGCTCTGCTGTATCTTCCAACTTAACATTTCTAAGACTACACCGAAATCTGGAATCTTAGAAATGCCTCCCCCTTTTTTCCAAGGATACCAGCATTCTTCTAATTATTCAGATTCTTGGTGTTGTCTTTACTTTCCACTACTTTATCTCCCAGGCTCTACTCTTTGCTTTGGATCATCTCTCAGATACTTCTTTTTCTTTCTGGTCCCCATTTGGAAGAGTCTGAATTCTTCCCCAATTCAGTAGGCAGTTGCCAAGCTCAGATCCCAGACTAAAGCACTGCTGCTACTGTCATTTCCCCATCTTGATTGTCTTTCCTCATGGTTGCTACCCCATCTTTTCTCCCTAAATTAAGAACCTACACTACGTTTCAGTTTTCCATCCTGCTATTCAGGACTTTCTACAATTTGGCCCCACCGTACCACCCTATAAATCCTAAACAGCACCACCCTACCATATTACCTCCTCCCCACTACTTCTTGCCCTACCAATGGAGCAGACACATTCCTACCTCAGAGTTTCTGCTCTACTGTTGGCTTCTGAAGTACCCTCCCTCCTTGCTCTACTCTATCATTCGTTCAATCGATGTTATTGCTGCTACAGTGTGCTGGGACTAAGTGCTTAGGATACAGGGGTGGACAAAACAAAGATCCACTGGGCTATTTTGGGACATTTAGATTCTATTATTCTATAATCCATACCCATCCCATTCGTTGACATCCACTTCTAGCCCCACTTTCTCCAAAATGGCTTCATGATAACCCTAGGCATGTCCATTTCCCCTCTTCCTTTTAAACTGCTCATAGCATTTACTGTTGGCATCATACTCCTGCCTCATAATCATATACTGCCTTGTACTACTGTTCTTTGATTATTCCTTTAGGCTTATTTCAAGGAAACTCTTGAAGTTGTTTCACAGCAGGAACTGAGTTTGGTTTACTGCTATTCAAGTACCTAGCATGTTGCCTGCACATTTCCTAAGAATCATGTTGAGTACATGCCAGAAGCTCAGTAAGTATGTTTTCATGCAATTGTGCCTGAGTTCAACATAAAAGCCACCAACCTAATGGCTACCTTAGCAACTCTCGTCTACTCTTGGTTGGTTTCTTAAGGAGATGCCAAGAAACTCTCTCCCTACCACTCCCCCTGCCTCCCACGGGAGATATTTTGCAAACACAGAGTCCTGAGGTTAAAAGATGCCATAAGCCATATCCCCTCTTGGCAATTTGTAATGCATTTACTCATTTTATTATCATTTTCTGTTTTTCAGTATTGGAATGAACAACAAAGACAGAGCCCCTGTCTTCATCAAACCTAACCTACTAATATTTCTGAGAAGACCCTGGTACAGAGATTTTAGGTTTGTTTAACCATGTTTTCCCCAAACCATACTCATAACCCTCCACCCCTTTAAGAAGCACCTAACAACATTCCATGGACCACATGCTGGCCTTTGATGAGAGGGCCAGCAAATCAGGCTAAACCAAAGTTTTAGGTGAAAGATAAAGAACTGATCCTTTCATTTCATACTAGGAAACTTCACTCCCCCTCAAGCCTCCTCAAAGAACCCGATGTGTGTGCACTAACAGCTGTTCAAACTCATCCTTTAAAAAACACACTGTGGCTATGAGTAGGGTGGTCTCAATACGCACTGATTCTCCGGCAGTTAGCTTACGCTCTTCCCTCCCAGGCACCCAGAAATAACAACAATGGGAATGATAGAGTAAGAAGGTGGGGGAGTGAGTGGGCACAGACAAAGAGAGGTGGAGGCTGATGATTAGAAGTGCTGGTATAAGAGGCTCACTGCTTGTGGGTTGAAAAAGTCTTGTTAATGGGGTTAGAATTAGAATTGGAGCAAAGCTAATGGCTCAGAGAGGCAGAGAACCTGTGGAGGAGGAGGAGGGGGAGGAAGGAGTGGGGGAACACAGTCGAGCAGGACCAGGAACATACTGTAACGAGGGAACGCATAGGGAGGGAGAGGTGGGAGGCTGTTGGGAAGAGCAGAATTCTTTCCCTGACATTTTATTACTCTACCATTTTGCTTTAAAGGCAGAGACCATATGCTTTCCATACTTCAGGAGGAGATGGGTAGATTCTAAAATGGACACATTTACCCACCTGGATAAGAAGATGGGGGCTATGTTAAGATGAGAGAGGGAAGGGGTGGGGAAAGGGAAAGATGGAGGGAGGAAGGAAGGAAGGCAGATGGGAGCAAAAAAAGGAGAAGAGGGAAGGAGGGAGAAATGAAGACTTATCCAAAGGCACATGTTTTAGAAAACTCAAAATTAGAGGGTTTAAGGTCCCTAAAGTCCTTCCTACTTGAAGAGGACAACTGATTATGGGATGGTATCTGGCAGACCTTTTCAGGATCCACACCTGAGGAAAGTTAATCCTCCAGTGCCCATCACCCTCCCATCATGCCCCTCTTCCCCCTTTAGACCTCTCCAGCCCAGGAGCTGTACAACCATACTGATGTCACCCCAGGCATGCTGCACCTCCAGTTCAGAGCCTGTGCCTACTCCTTCACAGTCGGTTTCGTGCATCTGCTGAGCTCTGGGGTGTCCCCTTACTCAGCACCTCCCTGGGCTGAAAGGGCAGCCTGACCCCAACTCCATATCTACTGGGAAGACTTTCAGGTGCTGCTCTTCCTACAGTGGCTGAACATGGCTTAGGGTGGATGGCCTTCCAAGGTGTTGGGATTGTTCACAGAAAACAAAATTTGTCAAGCCCTTGCTAAGTGTCAGGTTCAGAGAAGATATAAAATTCAAACGAGTTGAAGGTTCTGGTTCAAGATGGTGAGGTAGGAAGACCCTGAACTCATCTCCCACAGACATACCAGATCTACAGCTATTTCTATGAAACACTTTCCTGAAAACCAACCAACCAACCAACCAACCAACCAACAAACAAACACCCTAAAAATGGGCAGAGCAACAAGCCCATCATACCAGGCAAACCACACAGGGAGGAAAGGCTGAAACAAAGTCTTGCCATAAACCCCACTCCCAGTGCAGTGACCCACAACTGGGAGGGAACTGAAAAGAGCCTCTCCTTGAGGAGCAAAGGGTTTGTAACTCACATTAGTCACCCAAACTTTTAAGACCGGCACCTGAAAGATAAGTCCTCCCCCAGAATTTAGCTTTGAAGACCATTGGGGCTCATGCCCACAAGACCCACGGGCCTGTGGTGATCTGAGGAAAGGCTCCTTACAGGCGGGTGCCCAGCCCCACACACCCCGGGACTCTGTAAAAGCTGCCCTTTGAAAAGCATCCAGACTTTACATGGAAGAGACTCATTTCTTAATTTTAAAGCGTTGGTCTGAGGGGAAGGGGCCTCTTGGGATCCTCTCCAGGAACAGAGGCTGGTGGGCACCATCTTCTACACCCTCCCTCTGTCTTTCCAAAGCCAGCATGTGCTCTCTTCTCCACACAAGCTCTGCCCCTTTCCCCTTTTTCTTCTTTTTTTTTCCTTTTCTTTTCCTCTCTCTCTCCCCCTCTTTTTTTTTTTTTTTTTTTTTTGGTAAGTGCCATCTTTGCACTGGCCCTTGGCTGTACTTCAGAGCACCAGTATCTCCCAGAGCAGAGGTTCTACCTATGTCTGATGTCCCAGGTTTTATAGATGGGGACCCTGTTTTTGTGGCTGCCGCCCAGAGGCTTCCCAGTTCCCTGGCTTTGGTGGCCAGAGGGGCTGGTGTTCCTGCATCCCAGGGGACTGACAATTGGTGAGACCATTCTGGGCTGGCTACCACCCCAGGACACTGTGCAGACTGAAGAACATGCTTAGTCTTTTTGAGAAAGAGACCAGTTTGCTTGTCTAGGAGCTTGGCCTCAGGGGCAGGCTTCTCTTTTTTTGCTCTGTTTTGTTTTATTTTTTTTTTTTCAGGTTCCAGTTTGACACATTTATAAGGGCCCATAGCAGAGCCCTCAGGGAGCTAAGGCTGGTAAATGCAATCTACTTTACTCCACCTTGCTGCTATCTTACACAAGGGAGTTCATACCCTTCTCTGGGCCCTCATTTTTGTGGCTGCTACCAGGGGATGCCTCTGTATCACCTGGCTCTGGTGGCCCCCAGAGCTTATGCTCATGGGTCCCATAACACTATAATAAATGGAGAAAGAAGTCTTAAACAGATATAACCCCCAGGGCACAGCAAGAGGCAAAAGACTTAGAAGCTCAGTCTTTCTGGAAAGAAGCCTATTAGCTTATCATCATAGGTGCAGCCTGAGGGGCAGGCTCCTAATTAAACACACATCTAAGGGCTGACTGTTAAACTTTCCTAAAACCTTGGAGGGTGGGTACTATTTTTGCACTCCCCTTGCCATGCACTACGACACCAATAACCCTCAGAGGGGAGCTTGTTACATGCCTGGTACCCAGTTTTTGCATCTAGTGACCTATTTTTTGTGGCTGCTACTCAGAAGATATCCCTTGATTGCCTGGCCCTGACAGCCAGGGGACTTGCATTTCTAGATCCCATGGACTGTAACAATCAGAGAGACTATTCTTGGCAGGCAGTCACCCTGGAGTGCCGCACAGATAGCAGACTGAAACATACCCCCAGCCTTTCCGTGAAAGAGGTCTGCTTGCTAGTCCTGGAGCTTTGGCTTTAGTGACTGGCTGCAGGTTCCACACATACCTAGAGGCTATAGAGGTGCTCTCAGGGAATGTCAACCAGGAACACCATCTTTGTACTCTTCCTCTGCTTCACTATAGCTCATCAGCATTTCACAGAAAAAAAAAAAAAAAACTTGTATACTCATCTGGAGCCTCAGTTTTGTGACTGCTGCACAGGGACACATCCAGGTCAGTTCATTCTGGGGCTTACATTTGCAGTCTTATCACACTGTATATATTTGCATTCTTTAAAATCTGTTGTCTGACAATCTAGCTTCTAATCAGCCTGAAATTAGGTACTGGCTGAGATCCTCATCTTTGGGACTTGGATGGGTCTTAGCACAACCTCAAATACTGGGGACTATTAAAAACAAAATGATATTGGGATGTTCACAAAAATTTTCATAGACAATCAAGAACTGGGGCAGGGTTGAAGAATAAGGTTCATTTCTTTCAACTGGCCACCCCTTTAAGAGTTGGAGAGGTAGCTCTTCAAGAAAAACAGAATATTAAAAAGATTGAAAAAGAAGTCATAGAACTGAAGGACACAATAACTGAACTGAAAAATAAACCAGAGGGGTTCAATAGCAGACTAATGAAGCAGAGGAAAAGACCAGTAAACTTGATGACAGGGCAGAGGATTTCACACAGACAGAGGAGCAAAAAGAAAAAAAGAATGAGAAAATGTGAAGATAGCTTAAGGGACTTATTGGACAACATTAAATGAACTGACATTCACATTATAGGAATCCCAGAAAAAGAAGAGAGAGTGAAAGAGGCAGAAAACTTATTTGAAGAAATAATGGCTGAAAACTTCCCAAGTCTTGGGGGGAAAAGCAGGCAAACAGATCCAGGAATCCCAGAGAGTTTCAAATAAGATGAACCCAAAGGAACTCAGTACATATCATGGTGGTAATGTCAAAAGTTAAAGGAGAGATTCTTAGAAGTGGCAAGAGAAACACAACTTGTTATATACATGGGAACCCCCATAAGACACACAGCAGATTTTTCAGCAGAAACTTTACAGACCAGAAGACAGCAGCATGATATATTCAAAGTACTGAAAGAAAAAAATTTGCAGCCAAGAGTACTGCACCTGATAAAGTTATCATTCACAATTGAAGAAGAGATCATCTTCCAGACAAGCTAAAGCTAAAGGAGTTCATAACCACTAAACCAGCCTTATAAGAAATGTTAAAGGGACTATTTTAAGCTGAAAAGGTGCCAATTAGTAACAAAAACACATATGAAATTATAAATCTCACTGGTAAAGTTAAATATATAATAAAGGTAATGAGTTAATCACTTATAAAGTTAGTATAAAGGTTAAAAGACAAAGTAGTAAAAATAACTGTAACTACAATAATTACAAAAAGATGTAAAATGTGACATCAAAAACATAAAATATATTGGTGGGGGAGAAAAGATGTAGAGCTTTAGAATGTATTCAAACTTAAGTTGTTATCAACTTAAAATAGACTATTTATATGAAAGCCTCACGGTAATAAATAAGTAAAACCCCACAGTAGATAAACAAAAAATGAGAAAGGAATCTAAGTTTATCACTAAATAAAGTCACAAAACCACAAAGGAAGAGAGCAAGAGAAGAAGAAAGAGAGGAACTACAAAACATCCAAAAAACATTAATAAATCAATAATTGCTTTAAATGTAAATATACGAAGTTCTTCCAGAAGATACAGACTGGCTGAATGGAGCAAGGAAACAAGACCCATTTATATGCTGCCCATAGGAAACTCACATCAGGTGTAAGGACATACACAGATTGAAAGTGAAGGACAGAAAAAGATATTCCATGCACGTGAAAACCAAAAGAAAATGAAGGTAACTATACTCATATCGGAAAAAAACTTCAAATCAAAAACCATAATAAGAGACAAAGAAGAACATTACATATTGATAAAAGGGTCAAGCAAGAGACACAGCATTTGTAAATATTTATGCATCCAACATAGTAACACTGTAATATATAAAGCAAATATTAATAGACTTAATGGGAGAAATAGACAATGATACAATAATAGTAGGGGACTTAAATTCCCCACTTACATCAATGGATAAATTATCCAGACAGAAAATCAATAAGAAAACATCAGTTTTAAAAGACACATTAGATCAGATGGTCTTCACAGAACATTACATCTCAAAACAACAGAATACACATTCTTCTTAAGTACAAATAAAACATTTCCCAGGACAGATCACATGTTAGGCCAGAAAACAAGTTGTAACATTTTAAAAGACTGAAATCGCAGCAAGCATCTTTTCTGACCACAATGGCATGAAACTAGAAACGAATTACAAAAAGAAAATGGAAAATTCATTGGAAAGTAAGGAGAGACTAACTTGTCACTGAACAACCAATGGGTCAACCCATAGGTCAAAAAAACCCAAAAACCAAAAACCAAAGACCAAACCAAAAAACCTTGAGACAAATGAAAATGGAAATACAACATACCAAAACTCATGGGATGAAGGTAAAGCAGTTCTAAGAGGGAAGTTCAAGAAACAAGAAAAATCTCAAACAACCTAACCTTATACCTCAAGGAACTACAAAAAGAAGGACAAAGTTAGTAGAAGGGAGGAAATAACAAAGATCAGAATAGAAATAAAGACAAGGATGCCCATTCCTGTCACTTTTATTCAACACAATACTAGCAGCCCAGTCAGAGCAATCAGGCAAGAAAAAGAAATAAACAGCATCCAAATTGGTAAGGAAAAAGTACAAATGTTACTATTTGCAGATGACATGATACTACACACAGAAAACCTTAAAAACTGTTAGAATTAGTAAATGAATTGAGTAAAGCTTCAGGATACAAAATGTGCAGAAATCTGATATGTTTCTATTCACTAATAACAAACTATCAGAAAAGGAAACTTAAAAAACAATCCCATTTACAACTATATTAAAAAAGAATAAAATATCTAGGAATAAATTCCTAGGTCTAGGTCTAGGTCTAGGAAAGACCTGTACACTGAAAACTGTACGACACTGATGAAATAAATTGAAGACACAAATAAATGTGAAGATAGTTTATGCTCATGGATCGAAGGAATCAATACTGTGAAAATGTCTGCACTATCCAGAGCAATCTTCAGATTCAATAAATCTCGATCAGAATTCCAATGGTGGGGCGCCTGGGTGGCTCAGTGGGTTAAGGCCTCTGCCTTCGGCTCGGGTCATGATCCCAGGGTCCTGGGATGGAGCCCTGCATCAGGCTTTCTGCTCAGCGGGGAGCCTGCTTTCTCTTCTCTCTCTGCCTGCCTCTCTGCCTACTTGTGATCTCTATCTGTCAAATAAATAAATAAAATCTTAAAAAAAAAAAAAAAAGAATTCCAATGGCATTTTTCACAGAAATAGAACAAATAATTCTGAAATTTGTTTGGAAACAAAAAGGTCCTGAAGAGCCAAATCAATCTTGAGAAAGAAGAACAAAGCTGCAGGCATCACACTCCCTGATTTCAAACTATATTATGAAGCTACAGCAATCAAAACAGTGTGGTACTAGATTAAAAACAGACAAATAGATCAAGAAATAGAATAGAGAGCCCTGAACTAGACCCACACATATATGGTCAATTAATTTATGATAAAGGAGACAAAAATATACAATGGGGCAAAGACAGTCTCTTTAATAAATGGTGTTGAGAAAATTGGGCAATAATATTCAAAAGAATGAAACTGGACTAGTATTCACACCACACACACAAAATAACTCAAAATAGATTAAAGACCTGACTATAAGACCTGAAACCATCCTTGAGGGAAACATAGGCAGTAAGCTCCTTGACACTGGTATTGGTGATGGTTTTTTGGACTTGACACCAAAAGCAAAAACAAACAAGTGGGTTGGTATCAAACTAAAAAGCTTCTGCACAGTGAAGGAAACCATAAACAAAATGAAAAGACAACCCACTAAATGGGAGAAAATATTTGCAAACCTTATATCTGATAAGGAGTTTATGTCCAATATATATTAAAAAAAAAATCCTGCAACTCAATGGCAAAAAAATAAATATTTTAAAACGATTTTTAAAAATCCAATGAAGAAATGGGCAGCAGATCTGAATAGACATTTTTCTGAAGAAGACATAGATACATGAAAAGATGCTCCAACATCACTAAACATCAGAGAAATACATTTTTTAAAAGATTTTATTTATTTGACAGAGAGAGAGAGAGAGCACAAGCAGGGGAGCAGCAGACAGAGGGAGAGGTCAAAGAAAACTCTCCACAAAGTACAGAGCCCCAAGCAGCGCTCAATCAAGACCTGAGCTGAAGGCAGACACTTAACCGACTGAGCCAGCCGGGTGCCCCCATGAGAGAAATACAAATCAAAACCACGACGAGATACCACTTCACACCTGTTAGTATGGTTTTTATTAAAAAGACAAGAAATAACAAGTGTTGGCAAGGATATGAAGAAAAGGGAATCCTTGTGCACTGTTGGTGGGAATGTAAGTCGGTGCAGCCGCTGTGGAAAACAGCATGTGGGTTCTTCAGAAAATTAAAAATAGAAGCACCGTAAGATCCAGCAATTCCACTTCTGGATATTTATCCGAAGAAAATAAAAACAAGAACTTGAAAAGACATATGCACCCACCCCCACATTCATTGCAGCATTATTTATAATGGCCTCGATATGGAAGCATCTAAGGGTCCATCAGTGGTTAAAGGAAATGTGGTATTTATATACAAAAATCTAGTATTCAGCCATTAAAAAAAAGAATGAAGTCTTGTCATTTGCAAGAACATGACTAGACCTTGAGGGTATTATGCCGAGTGAAATAAGTCGGACAGAGAAAGGCAAATTCTGTGTGATCGAACTTATATGTGGACTCTAAGAACAAAAAGAGGAAAAACAAAAAACAAATGCATGGATACAAAGAACAGATCAGTGGTTGCTGGAGGTGGAGGGGTGAGGGGTGGGAGGCAAAATGGGGGAAGGGAGTCAAAAGGTACAAACTTCCAGTTACGAGATAAGTGAGCCATGGGGATGTAACGTATAGCACTGTGACTCTAGTTAGTAACACCGTATTGCATATCTGAAAGTTGCTAAGAGTAAATCTTAAAAAGTTCTCATTACAAGAAAAAAAATGTGCAGCTGTGCCTGGTGAGGGACGCTAACTAGGCTGGCTGGGATGGCCATTCCACAGGACGTTCAAGTACTGAATCCCTGTGCCGAACACCTGAAGCTAATATAGGATACTGCATGTCAATTTTACTTCAATAACAATAAATTAAAAAAAATACAAACGAGTCAAGGTCTAGGCCCTCAAAGCATTTAGAGTCTAGTGCGGTCCAGCGCAGAGGAGGCACCCTGCAGGCATCCCTGGGAACAATGCCCGTGAACTCAGAGCGCTTCTGGGCAGGGCTGCCAGCAGAATCCGGGAGAAACTCACAAAACAGATGGGCCTCCGGCCTGCGCTGTGACTGCTGTGGGCAGAAGGGACCAGACACGCGGAATGAATTAGACAGACAGACAGGAGCTGGAATTAACAGAGTAATAAAAACAAGAGTTAATTCACCTCAGAAGCCGGGGGAGCACTTTATAGGGCATGAGGCTGGGCTGACAAGCTCCAGCTACCTCCTCCTGACTCGGGACCCACAGAACAACAGCCCAGCACAGCGGGCAGCAACGTGGGAAGGAAAAGGACAGACTTAGGGCTGACCTCCTAGGTGGTGAATCACAGCCTGGACACAGACATTCTCTCTGATGTGCTGGCTGGGTTGAACTGATTAAAAAAACCAACCACCTTGACCATTCTCTTCCATTTTGAGACTTGTCCTTGAGAATGTGCTGAGTATCCCCTCAGCCAAAAAGCTCTTTGCCCCTGGGAACCACCATTAACATATTCTTAATACACTGTATGTTGGCTCTTGTTGGCTCTGACTTGACACAAAATTAAATTCTACAATGCATGCCGCCATCGTGCTTTGCTTTTCTCTCTTCATATTCGCTTCAGGAACTGGATTACTCATTGATTTGGAAGTTCTTCCAATGGCTGCCCCAGGGCATTGCTCGGTTACCCAGCATGGCCACCCTGCTCCACTGACTAGGAAGGAGTGGCTCCCCCAAGTGTAAGGCAGTACCCCACCTCCCACCACGCTTGCTATGGTGGAGACAGCCAGCACCCAAGGTCACAAGCCAGCAGAGGCATGGGCGTTCTCATCCTGGACTTTAGATCTTCAGGAAAGATGTTTAGACGAGGAGTAGTTTAGAGAGCTCTCAGCAGATGGGGAGCACAGAGAGGCCAGAAGCAGAACAGGACCTCCAGGGTTGCGTGGCAGTGCCATGCATGCTGAGCCAGATCCGTGTGCCTCCAGATCATCCCTGGAAACAACCCTGGCTGTCACCCAGCAGTCTACCTGGACTGCCCCCTTGCATTCCCCAATCTCCCACTGGCTCCTTGGGGTGCCCGATATCCTTACATTCTTCTATCCAATAAATTATTTTTACGCTTTGAGCATCCAAAGAAGCTCTGTTACTCCACCAAGCCCTAGAGTGGTCCCCAGAGCTGACCTGGCCACGGCCGCATAAAGGCCACAGGACCCTATGTGGGCCCCAGGGAATGGCTGGTCAGCAGCAGTGTGAGTCTTTCCAAGCTCCTCTCTCTCTTCATTTTATTTAATTATTCTCCAAATAGTGATGAATAATAAAACTGGTCGGTAGTTGTGGGGGATGCGGTGGCGAATGACCTGGAACAGTCTTTCCCCTTAGTGGGCTGACAGCCTTTCTGTGTGTACAACTGGTCTTTACAAAAATCCTGGATTTTTACAAAAATCCTGGATTTTCTCAATCCCATCTTAAGTTTGGCTTCATTCTCAAAGGGGTCTTATGTCATTGGTAGAAAGCACATGACCTTAAGCCCTGCACAGACACACAGAGATGCACTCCGGGTCCTGAAGACCCCCAGCCACCTGTCCCCACAGTGCTTCACCTGCACCCACCTCCTTTTACTGCTGGCTTTGCCTCTCCCCATTAGAATTAAGCTCTTCTGTGTCCCATTCCTCTACAGCCCTGGGCTCCTCTGGAAGTCTAAATTATAGCCAATAGCACACCAGAGGCCAGGAATTTGATACTCGAAGCTTTTTAAGAAATCTGAAGGTGGGGCACCTGGGGGGCTGAGTTGGTTCAGAGGCTGCCTTCAGATCAGGTCATGATCCCAGTGACCTGGGATTGAGCCCCATGTCAGGCTCCCTGATCAGCAAGGAATCTGTTTCTCCCTCTCCTTCTCCTCCTGTCCCATCCCGGCTTGTGCTCTCTCTCTCTCTCAAATAACTAAATAAAATCTTAAGAAAAAAATCTGAAGATAACAGCCTTCCATAGCTAATACCTAGAACCCCCAAATTTGGCCATATTTCTTGGAATAGCAGTCCAAGTAGGAAGTTGTGTACGGCCACGTTGAATTCTTTTTTTTTTAAGATTTTTAAAATTAATTAATTAATTAATTAATTTGACAGAGAGAGAGAGAGAGAGAGACAGCAAGAGCAGGAACATAAGCAAGGGGAGTTGGAGAGGGAGAAGCAGGCTTCGCGTCGAGCAGGGAGCCCGATGCGGGGCTCGATACCAGGACCGTGTGATCATGACCTGAGCTGAAGGCAGACACTTAATGACTGAGCCACCCAGACGTCCCAGCCCCCTTGAATTCTTAAGAGCAATGGGTATTCCTGTGTGCTCAGCCCATCCTGACCCTCCCCACCTCGCTGCACAGCCGGCTCAGGCTATCTCCTCAGCTGCTGATACCGACACTCAGAAGTTGCCAGTCCATCACACAGACAGCCTGGCAAGTTGTTTCTGACAAAGAGGGGTACAGTTCCCCTTCCAAGTGAAGCTGTCATGCACATTAGGTTCGGTCCTTTTTAAGAATGTCTATATTGAGAGAATAAAGCCTGTTAACGTCTGTTGTCTCTTGTCCATTTTCCCCTGCAAAAATATACAACACACACCACCTAAAGATTTAAAAAAAAAAAAAAAAAGGGTTATAGACAGCTCAGGTCTACGGCGGCGCGCACGTGGAGCCTCCAGGACCGAGGAGGGCTCCTAAGAAGAAAGAGAAGCAGAATACAGCTGTCTGACCAGCTCTGCTGCCAGCAGCGTTTACACAAAATAGGGTATCCTGTGCGCAGCAGCGCTTTCCCCAAAATGCGGGTCAAATGGCCACTGGAGGGGTCCAAAGAAAGTTCTTCGGGCTTAACGTTTCTGTTTCTGCCCCAACTCCTTCTCCTGTCATAATCTGCTCCCGTCTACAACAGAAACAAATAAACAACACCCAGAAATGGTAGTCGAAGCGAGGAAGTTCAGAACCCAACACAAATGAGGAGCTGTTTATCCTGGATGATGAGCTAGACCGCAGGTTCTGAAGGCCCGCGGTCTGCCCAGCGGGTTGGGCCTGGGAAGCCTCCGGGGACGGCCGGGGGTGCTGCCGCCCTGTCATTGACGGTACTGCCTGTAATTTTCAAGCGGGACGCCCCACGTCACACAACACCAACATCCTTCTCTGCGCTTTTTGTAACATAATGCCGAGTTTTTGCTGAACGAGCCCTCACTTGTCCAAGCCTCAGGTAGTCTGTTGTGTAACATATGTAGATTGGGATTTTTATTGACTTTTGAAACACTGCAAATGTTGTTCAAGGAGGAGTTTGGTGTCATGTCACAGAAACACTGAAATCATCCATTGCAAACACTGGAAGGGCCTTTTGTGGCTTTGTAATTTAACCTACTCATCTATCAGGCACGGAAATGAGGCCAGGAGAAGTAAGTATCCCATTTAAGTTTATTCAGATCTTTCCAGAAAGAGTCATAAGCAGAATCCAGGCTCTCTGACTGCTGAACCAGAGCTCTTTTCACTTGGAGGGACCAAAGTACAAGATTTAATTTTTTTTCAATGCATGCGCTATTGGCCATCGTAAAAGAAAATGAGGAAAAGTTACTTAAAATACAGAAAGAAGCCAGAAGCCTGATGATAACCAATTAAGTTAACACATCCTCCCAATTAAGCCATCTATACAGATCTGTGGAACTTGAGTTCCTTTGCTCATCTTCCAGTAGAATTCCTAATAAGCTGCTGGGTGCCCCAAGGGTGAAGAAAGAGCAAAAAAAAAAAAAAACCAAAAACCTTTAAAATCCCGTCTCGGACCTCGGAACCCCCCCCCCCCCCCACACACACACATACACACACACTATGGCTCAGGCACAAATGGATGCCCAAGGGCCTCCCTCTCCTCCAGGCCTGTGGCTGCAGGGGGCACTGGACCCCCTCATCCCTGCAGTCCACAAAAGGATGGAGCGGGGAGCCTCACCTCCCTAACAGCTGTCCCCTCCTGAGGACAGCATGCGGGTCGATGACCGACGGGCTGGCAAGGGCTGCCAGCAAAGGCTGAAAGCTACCGCATTAAGCACAACATCATTATTATTAAACTGACAATTTAAAACCAATTATGCTTTGCAGAAGACTGTGGCTTCCATTTAAACCGCTCCTGGAGGAAAATAAAGAGCCCGTGAGACAGAGTTCAAGGCAAGCTATAGAAGTGCTTATGCCACCCGAAGCTGGGATTCAAGCACAAATTAATAATCACAACCCTGGGGTTCCCCCTCAGAGGGAAGCAGAACAATGGAAAGCAAATGCTGGAGAAGAAAAACAAGATGCAAACATCCTCCTTTTACCAAAAAGCAGTTAGATATCCTGGAGATTTCAAAATAAATTTACTTACTTCCCTCAGAGGGGGAAAGCCTGTCATGTAAATCAGAGGTCTGAGCTAGCAGCCAGGCTCTCCCAGCAGTGCCTGAATCACTTGCTAACATCTAGAAATTAGGATTTTCCATGTAAAGAGTCCGGGGCTGCAGCTTCTCCTGACAAAGCACATTAGCCAGAAACACTGTGGCAAGGACTGTTGAGAACCACCTACTGTTTCCTGGCACAGAACCTATCCCCGTGGCATCCTATCGTCCTACAAAGGGTCAGAAAGAAAGTGAAAATGTTCTTAGAACAGCATCTCCATCCAAAATCTTCTCCTACTTGTCCCCCTTCATTGAATTGTGGTCTCCATCTGACATATTTTATTTGATTGTTGGATTCCTATCCGACATTTCCTTTAGGAAATAAGCATCCTGCAGCTGCTGAAAGGATCAGTCATAAAGAAAGTCAATTGCAATTTGAATAATATTTATCAAGTGTCTACTGGGTTCAAGAGACTGCACTGGGCCTTGGGGGAGGAACAAAGATAATGAAGTCCCATCATTTCACTGTGGGCATTCCAGCTCAAAAGACTGGGTAAAACCTTGGAGAATATGATGTCATTAGAAAGGCATAAACCACTATGGGGTTCAGAAGAGGCAGAAACCACATCTGGCTAGGACATCAGGAAGAACTCCATGGAAGAAACAGCATTTGGAATGGGTTTCCAGGAAGGGGTTTTTTGAAAAGCAAGAGAGATCGGCACAAGGTGAGCCTTTGCCAAGGCAGAGAAGCACCAGGGTGTGTGGGGAACAGGGACTAACCCTTCCCCAAAGAGGTACAAACTTGGAAAGAGAGGAGTTGGGGTGTTGAACTTCTGCATTCTGTTTCCACCTCCTCTCCCTGGCCCAAATCCTGCGGACACAGAGGTGGCATCTTAACTCCCAGAGCCCACCCTCACGGTCTTTTGCAAAGGAATGCCCAACCCCCACCCTCTGCCTCGAGAAGCTGATGCCGCAGAATGGGGTTCAGGTTCTATGTTAGCAATCAGCAGGGCTAGCTGCTTGTGAAGACTGTTACTTAGTGCAGCACCCACCAGGAGCCAGGCCCCTCCTGGGGCTTGGCCCCCAGTATGCAGCAGGCTCCCTGCCCTCATCAGAAGGAAACTGACAAGCAGAAAATGAGCAGCCGCGTGGGTCTCGCATCATCTGTCCAGCCAGTTGCTTATGTAAAAACCCTTGGAATTCAGACTTCACTTCCCATTGCATCCATCCTCAAAACCCACAGTCTCTGCTATCAGAATGTATCCCGAGTCCAAATTCTTCTCGCTCTCAGCACTGATGTCATCTCACCCCAAGTGCCCTAGACCCGGGCCACTGCGAGAGCCTTCCCACGGGCCTCCCTGTTTCTGTCCTAACCACCCCCCACTCTGGGGGACAATTCTCCATGCAGGAGGAAAGGTCAGTTTGCTCCCGCCACTCTTCTACTCAGGACATCAAATAGCATCCCACTGTACTTGGAGTAAAAGCTGGAGTCTTCACAGTGGCCTTCCGAGGGCCGCACAACCTTAGCCTTGACCACCTGTTCCCCTCATCTGCCACCCCACTCTCTTCACTCCGGCCACAGTCATTCGAGGGTTTGCCCAGGGCCTCCCAAGTGCCCGGCAGTCCCTGGTGCTAGGAACACACGAGGAACAGTGACCATAGGGACAGGGTCTTTGTCTACTTTGTCCCCTGCAGGGTCCACCGCCTTTGGACAAGTGTTTGGCACATCACGACTGCTCGCTCTTTGCTGAATGACTGAAAGAGGGGTGGACTGAAGGGCCCTGCCCACACGAGCCAGCAGAATTCAGAAAAAGAGGAACCAGGGCTGAGCTGCAGGAGGCAAAGAGGGGACTTGGGAACGAGCCAGGCTCCAAGGACCACCCGCAACAGAGGTAAAGATGGACAGGAGCAAAGTCCTTTGTCGGTGGGAGAAAAGTATAGAAGTGGGACCTGGGGTGGCAGGGGCTGGAGAGGACAAACCGGCCCATGTGAGCCCCAAGGTCAGTTCCTGGCAGGGCTCTTGGCTGAAGTTGAAGTTGCACAGGAAGGGCAGGACGGGCTGTCCTGGTGTCCAAAAGCCAGTTGCTTTAAAAGTCACCTGCATGGACAGCACTCCATCTCCAGAAATCCTGATTCAGTGAGCCTGGGGTACAGCCCGAGAATCTGTATCTCTAAAAGGTTTGGGAACCATTGTACTGAGAATCCTGGAATCCTAAAAAGAGAGCAAAACATCAGAGCAGGATGCCAATTTTCTAAGGCAGTCTTATCTTCTCATCCTGGCTGAGAACCTCTCATACAACAAGGGAGACAGCGCTGGCTTAGCTGGGGGAACCCTGAGGGTGGAGAAAGCCTGTGGGGCCTGGGGACACTTAGGGGAGGACCCAAGGGACTGTGGGTGCGCAGCAAGAAGACAGAGATGGTGGGTCCACACAGTCACCCTCCCAACTCTTGAATCAGCCGGACGTGATGGAGACAGACGTTTGGCCCAGATTTACTGCCAAGCTAATTTCTTAACCCCTCTAGCTTCATTTTCTCATTTACTCACCTACCCTACTCACGGAAAACAAACAAAAGTCAGTGGGCCTACTAGGTGTCACTGATCCAAACCAAGAGATAAAACATCATTCCTGGTACTCAGGTATATTCAGTTCCTGCAGGAGACAGATAAGCAAGGGAACAACAGCCTAACAGGGAAACCCTGCCTCACAGAGTTGTCACAAGGATTTAAAGAGAGAACAGAAGTTGAGGGCCCCCTATAAAATGGAGTCAACAAAGTCACTTCCACCTTGCTTGCTTAGGGCTGCCCTAATTTCATTAAGTGCTGACAAGGGACGGGTGCCTACAAGATCAGGGTTCTTCTAATCGCTCTTCCATGCCTGAGCGCCATTGTCTTAGAGGCCGTGCTGGAGAGAGATAAAGAATAGGACAGTCGGCCCACAGCAGACATTCCCAGGAGCAGAGAGCCCAGCCCCACTGGAATTACGAGGCACAGATAACCTAAAACCTTCTCTAAGTCTTTGGTTTCAACCTCCACCCTAACCAAGCGTGTCTTCAGAGCTGCTGATGAGCAGCAAAGTGCAGAGATTTAAATTTCATCTCCTTTTAATTTCCCTACACACCTCCTGCCAGGAATGCCTACAAGCAGGTTACAGCCTACCCAGAAATATGACCAGAAGGCAGGCAGCAGGACAGAAACGTTGCAGATTCTCCTGCGAGGGGAAGTCAGAAAGACCCAGAGCCCCCTCTGCAGAGCAGCCCCGGGGTCAGAGGCCAGGAGGAAGGGAAAGCACCAGGAGCCCTGTGCACTCTGGGCCTTATTTTGGGTTTAATCGGAGCAACTTTGGTTCTGTATGTCAGGAATATGTGCTATGTTTTGGAAAGGGGGAACCATTTCTAAAACACTTTGATGGCCACTGAGCTGGTCCACCTCCCATTTTACAGATGAAGAAAGGTGTGCGGGAGGGAAAGTGACGTGTTCACAGTCATGCAGACCATTTGCGACACAGTCAGGTCTCAAATCCACATGTTGTGATTTATGTTGGCAACTAAACAACAGCAACAAAGCCGAAAATGAAGATATGGTGGCAGGCCAAGGACATCGCTTGTCTGATCACATAACTCGATACTCAGTCTGGGAAATGGGACTTGCTCTTCTATCGGCAGAGAGAGGTCTGAGCAAGGTCAGCAAGCTTACCAGGAATAGAGCCGACCAGACCAGACATTTCCAGAAGCGATCTCTGCAGCCAAGAGTCAGCCTCCCATTGCATCATTTCAAATTTGTGATTTCAGACTCATACAACCTGAGTTTATTCACGATAATCTAAGGAATGGGAAGGCCTTCTTGGGAATAAGATCTAGACTTTTGACGACAAAAACAAAACAAAACAAAACATACCTACGGAATGTCAACTCTCTCCGGCTCAGCAAACAGACCTGTACCGTCATTCACAGTTGGCTCGCAGGCCCTGCTCTGGGGTACAGAATGATGGCCAGCAGGTCTAGGGGCAGGCTGCCAGGGCTGGGTTTTTGGGAAGCCGAAACCAGGCTGCATAGCCATTCATGCCACCGGGAGTGGAAGGGAAACCCTGGCATTTGGAGAAAGAGAACTGGTAGATGCATTTGGTGGTTCTGCCTTCAGGGGAGGGGAAGCCAACACTGAACCTGCCCCAGATACCTGCCAGCCTCGCCAGAAAAGTCACCAAGCTGTGGAGCTCTCGCCGTGAGCCCCTCTGCACAGCACAGGTGTTGATGACAAAAAGAGGCAGGTGCTTGGGTCACTCTTCGTCAGGTGGGAGAGCTGAGACAAACACGTCCCAACCCAAAGGCTCCCCAGAAAGAGCACAGGGCACATTAGAAGGGGGAGATTTTCCTCAAGTGGCCCCTAGATTTCAGGGAAGCACATATAGGAGGGAACACCTTTCCATTTGAGCGTTGTCTGCAACAAACGAAGCGTCATAGGTCCTCGTTTACTCCTAGGGCAACAGCAACCCCTTGCACTCTCAAAGGTATCCTGATTTGATTAAAAAAATCCTATGGTCACTCTGTCACAGAGCCCGTTACCACACACCTCTCCAAGTGTGATCATTTAAAATGCCATTTTGTGAGCACAATCCCTTGTGTTTGCCAAGGACGGCAAACAGCTGGCGGACCTGCCCCTCTCCCACTCCTATCCCCTTGACAGACATCGTTATTGGATCACACACAGCCTTCCTTCTCCCTGATCTGAGACAAAGCCATAAAATCATCTTAAGACGACCCTCCAGACAGCCGAGAAAAATGAGTTGACTCATAAGTTGATGCTGATTTACCCTTGCTGGTCAATATCTCATCTGTTCAGGAAGCCAATCATGAGAACTTCAGCTCCCTGAGGCCATGAGGACAAAGCCATAAGAGCCTTGTCCCAGCTGCACCTAGGCATTTGTCTTGGCCAAAGCCAAAACTACTCGCTTATTTCTTTGAGGACTGGCAGGGACTCCTACCCAGGATGCCCAGAATCTAACCCATGGTCCCTGACTTCCAAGCAGTCCAAACCAGTTAGCTAACATGTTCTATTTTGAGCCCTACATTTGGTCACTTAGGTTGCTCCAGGGGGACAATCTAGGCAGTGGCTAGCTATAATGCTAGGCCCTCCTCTTGACTTTATGGATCAAGTTTCACTAGTTTCTGTTTTATTTATTTTTTTCCTCCCAGATTTTGGCAATGGCAAAAGGCACAAGTCAGACAAATTCGGCTGAAATTGAACATGCAGTTTCCTAGAACAGACCGTTTAGTTCTTGGTAGTAGGAGAAAAAACATTCATTTACATGGGTTAGGGAACACCTTCCTACAAAATTACACAATGAACATTACACCAGAAAATGCAAATTTTCACTAAGACAGGATGTGGAAACGTAAGTCTAACTTGAAACAGAAGACATTTGGCTTTACGAAGAACTTACTTTCTGCAGAGGGTAAAGTACAAAAATAGGAAGACTAAAAGGCTAATGGCATATGTGTCCAGGAACAGAGGAGACTCCTGTGAACAAGACAGTGTGGACAGATGAGAGGTAGGTTTGCACAGTGAAAGGGTGAGTGAAGGTGGTTCTGGCCATGTGGTTAGTGAGACCTGAAAAAGCGGGTCTCTCCCGGTGGTGTGTGAGAGAGAGCTTCCGGGAGGAGGGAGACTTCTACCATGTACTGAATCCATTTATTTTTTTTTTCAGCAAATATTTTTGAGGACCTACTGTGCATCAGGCATCATTCTAGATGCCGAAAGTACAACAATGAAGTCAACAGGCAGAGATTAAGGTCCATTTCTCTCTGTTTTCTTCTCTATCTCCATCTTTCTCTCTCTCTTGCCACACACATGCATGCATGCCGAAATACACACAGATGTTCCTAGAGCTTCTCTATTTGGAAGTGAGATTATTGACCTTTGTTTCCCTTCTGGTCCATTCATATTTTCTGATTTTTCTACAAGAATATAAACTTCTTTATTAATATCAAAATATTACCTTAAAATGAAATATTAAAAAGAAGATACTAAGCATAAGAATCAGAGAGATGAAAGGCGATAGGCAGCCAAGGGACTCTAGTATCTGTCTGTTCATTTGAATTATGAAGGTGGGGACAAGGACAAGGAATGAATTAACCCAGAGTACTCCTTCCCCTCTCTCCAGTGACCTTGGGAAGCCTCAGCCATGCAGACGTAAGAGTACCCCCAGGCACAGAAGGAGGGAGAAGAAGTGACCCACACTAACAGAGCGCTTCTTAGCCTACCAGGAGTAGAATTTCTTTATATATATATATATACGTATATATATTTTAAATATTTTATTTATTTATTTGACAGAGAGAAAGATCACAAGTAGGCAGAGAGGCAGGCAGAGAGAGAGGGGGAAACCGGTTCCCTGCTGAGCAGAGACATCCCCCCACCCTGATACGGGGCTCGATCCCAGGACCCTGAGACCATGACCTGAGCCGAAGGCAGACGCTTAACCCACTGAGTCACCCAGATGCCCCAGGAGCAGAATTTCTTTTTAGCACTTTTAAACTTTTTAGTAAGCTCACTAAAGCCCTCTGAAATAATTGGAATATATCCTTAGCCTCAATAATTATATATACAAAAAATGGAAAAGGAGAATACAGTGTTTTCTACAACAAGATTCTTTCCTGTTCAAACTGCAAAGGGAAACAAAATCTTTTTTTCTTTTTTTTTTTTTAGAATTAGAATCAAGATAATGCTGAAGAAAAAAGTCAAAAGAAAAAAGATTATATAACTCATTCAAATGATACCAATATCAAAAGTTACTCTTTAAGCAAGGAATTTTATTTCCTTTTTTATTTTTAAAGTGAGTTAAGACCATCTCTTGGATACCAGGTGTGACAGAGAAGACTTTTTTGCCTAATAAGGATGTGGCAGACCCCCTCTTGACCCTCCAGTTAATGGCCAGTAAACATGGGTGAGCCAAGTCCTGCCCTGGTTTTCAAAGACCCCAGACTAACAACTCTTTCCAGACCTCAAGGAACTGACAGAATTCTTAGTACATGAGTGTGATTTAGAAATGGAAACCACTTTGGAGCAGAGTTAAGCCAACAACCAAGCCCTAGCCCTCAAATGGTCCATGCTTGATGGTTCAATTATGGCAAGAAAAATGTCTACCTATCAACTCCTTAGAAAGTAACTACCTCAGAAAGTTCCAGACAAACCCAGTTCCATGGACTTTGGAGGTCAGCTGTGCATACTGCTGTTACCATGGAAGTAAGAAGTTGCTTGTGCCTGTGGTTATAAAATAGGTACAATTAAAGAAGAAAAAAAAAAGAAACAGAAAGACGAGGACAGACATTTAATGTCACCTGAGCCTGGAACTATCGATTACATCCTCTCCCCCACTAGCCTCTCAGAATGCAAAGTCATTGTCTGGGTTAGCAAACTTCACATCATGTATGCCTGGCCTTTTATTTTCTCCCATGGGGCATGTCTCCTCCATTCTCTCAGTAGCGGAGGCACTAATCTGCTAGCTGAGATTCTGACCAAGAAGGGGCAAAATCTGTCCTATAAGAACCTGGATGTCACTAGCCCTACATTTGGTAGAGCTAGTCAACCGCTTTTTAGCAATAACTACAACTATTCATTTGACCAGCAATTTATTACGCTAGGTATTATGCAGGACACGGGAACAGAAAACCATGACAGAACTCATACTCTAGTTGAAGATAAAAGACAGGCAACAACTAGCAACAGAATAAAATCAAGCATGAAAGCATATTAAGTAGACTCACAGGAGGTCGAGATCAATGGCTAACAGGGCACCGCTCACCGAGGGAAAAAGAGTTCTAACATTACTCATATAACATCCTCCAAAAGGAAAGAGAGACTGGGTAACCTAAAAGAATATTTAAAAGAGGTTTTAAATTTATTCAGAATCCTACTTTTACCTACAGAACTGCCAGATAACATAGAGCAGAGAAATTACTGGATGGATAAACAGCTAAGTAACAGAAAAATGCTATTTGATTTGCATCTTCTAACAGCAGTTAAGTCCAATGCAGTACCCAGCAGGTAAATGTGATCAAACACGTGTGTGCACCAGGCATTGTTCTAAGTGTTTCACAGGCATTTTGTCACTTAGTCCTTGCCACCACCCTCTAAGAAGATACAAATATTACCCCACTTAGATGAAGTAAGGAGAGGCCCCAGAAAGTTAAGGCTTTGCGAGTTGACCAGGTTGGCCCAAACCACATTAACAAGCAAATGGTAGAGGAGAGACTCAGGGTACGGGGTTCAGCCTTCAGAGCCCCAGCCCTGCAACATGGCGCCCCCCACTCCTGCTGTGGAGGGATGGAAGTCTGTGCTGGGACATGGTGGCTGCTGAGGCTTGGGCTCCCAGGATGGTGAACAGCCATTTCTGAGCGCCAGCAGACGGGGGCAGTGCCAGAATGCCAGGGCCCCGCCAAGGAAGAAAATCCACACGTCAAAATGTGAAATCTCTTGATTTTTAAGTATGGACAAGCTCAGTCTTCAAAAACTAACCACTGAGCCAACCCAGCAAAGCCATCTGCCATGAGTTTTAGCCCAGGTCCCTCTGCCTTACACTTTGCCAAGGCTCATTTCACTGAGGTGGTTTCCCTTCTCACAAGAATCTGGTAGAGGAAGTATTCTTATTTCTGATGTAAGCACGAAGAATCCACGACGACTTAGAGGGGATGCGTGTCCTTCCCACAAACATACCTGTTCACAAGTTCAGGCAGAGGTCTTAGACCCAACATGGAGCAAAGCTGGGCTCCCTGGAGCTCCACCACACTGGACAGCATGCCCCACTGTGCCCTTGGCTGGAGAGAGAGCTGTCCTTTGATTCACAGTTGTTCCCTTTCCTCATGAAAATGGAGCCGCCCATACACAGGGTCATGGGTTAAGTATTTGCCAGTCAGTGCCCTTGCCTTTAATAAATGTGGGTTTGAACAAATGAACCAGACCCTTTCCACAGAGCAGGTTTACTTGGGGGAGAGCTGCAGACAGCATGAGAATGAGGACGGGGCCACTACAAAGAACAACGAACACCCTGGAAACGGCCATGCAAGCATGGGTCTGCTGCAGAGCCCTGTTGAGAACTGGCATTTGGGGACCCACCCCTCTCCTGAGAGACCTTGACGATGAAAGGAATTTGGAGTGCCTCATGCTTTCCCTAGAGCTCTCAACTTGTAAGAGAGGGAAGATGGGGTGAAAATTTGAGTATTCTGATTGCAAGTTCAGCTTCCTCTCCGATTTCGCTTGGGACCAGCCTCTTACTTACCACCACAGGCTAAAACTGAGAGCTGTCCTAACAGGCCCCAATTCACACCCACTACAGAGCCATGGGTGTCTGTGTAGAACACCCCTGAGAAGATCCTGAGGAAGAGACTTTCTTTAAAAAATAAGAATTAAATTGTGGGGCACCTGGCTGGTTCAGTCAGTTAAGCATCCGACTCTTGGCTTTGGCTCAGGTCATGATCTCAGGGTTGTGAGTTCGAGATCCACTTCGGGCGGGGTCACACACTGCATGGAGTCTGCTGGAGAGTCGTTTCCCTCCTCCCCTCCCCCCTGTTCCTCCCTCGCTTGCACACTCTCTCTCAAATAAATAAATGAAATCTTTAATAAATAGGTAAAATCATGACTCTTAACTGAATCCATTTCATTGCAACAACAACAACAAAAAAAAACCAGAGATATACATGAAGAGAATAAAGTCACCCACAATCTCACTAATCAGAGATGATCACAATTTTGGACTCTTTTTTCAGTCTTTTCCCAGAGTATGTGTGCACACGCCTATACCTGTGACCCGGAGGCCACGCTCTACACAGGTTTTAAGCTTGTATTTTCACTTGTTATACCTTAAACATTTTACCATATCATTATAATTCTTAAAACTGACATTTTCATAACTGTGATACTGCACAAACAGATCACCATAATTTACTTGACTAATTCTATGGTTGGGAATTTTTGTTGCTTTCATAAATGATGCTCCGATGAATACAAAATTGACCCCATTTCCAGTCGGTTCTTCAAAAGGTATCTGTAGAAAAGGAATTATGGGGCGACAGGGGTCCGCTTCGGGCCTCTTTATGCATATCGTCCACATGCTTTCCAAGAAGGCTGTAGCGATTTACATTACAATCGTGCAGTTTTGAAAACCCTTTGCCCCTCAGTCTTCCTTCAAGTCTGAAACCAGGGCTCCTCTGGAGACACGGAGCCCCCCGCCCACCCCTGTGTGGCCCTGAAGCCATTCTTAGGCGATACTGTAGCTGCCTTCTTCCTAAAGCAGCTTTGATCTCATTCCATTTCATTTCAGACTAGCAAAGGAACACACAACCCTCACTAAAAGAGGCAACCATGCTCTTTATTGTTTTTAAAAGGTCTCCGGCAATTAGGCTGTCGTGAAGTCCCACGAGACCACCGCCACCTCTCTCCCCATCCCATAAATCAAGATGTGCGGGCCCGAAGGAGAAGTAAGTGTTCATTTCAAACGGCGTCAGCTGCTCAGAGTTGTGTGGCCGAAATGCCCATTAGCTGTTGGTCAGGAATATTTTTAGAAAGTGCCGAGCCAGGCTGTGGAGGGGCTCTGTGCTGCAGTGTCGCCCTCTCCCCGGGAATTCACGGCCGGCCTCGGAAGCTGCCCCAGATCGGCGGTGCTCCCCACGCTGGTCCAGCCAGCACACGCGCCTCACCCCACAGGCACCCCCCACGGCACCCCAGCACCCCGGGCGCCACTGGGCAGGGCCGCTCATCCGCCCAAGGTCTCTCCAAGGCCCGCCAAGATTTCCACTGCTTGCAGCGGCAAATTCCTGTTATCAGGACGTGCAGATGACAGAAGTTTGAGGTGAAAGCCAAGGGTCCCCCATCTGCAGTGGTGGGAAGGGGGGAGGACTGTTACTTCTCAGATCTCTGAAATGAAAGGAGCTGGGGGAAAATCCCAAGACTCTAAATACGTTGTAGAGGGGCGCCTGGGTGGCTCAGTCCGCCAAGCATGGGACTCTTGATTTCAGCCCAGGTCATGATCTCAGGGTCCTGGGACTGAACCAAGCCTCAGGCTCTGCGTACAGCATGGAGTCCGCTTGGGATTCTCTCTTACCGCCCCCCCCTCCATGGCCACCCCCCAACCATGCTCACTCTCTCTCTCAAATAAATAAATAAAATCTTTAAAAAATACACTGTAGATTTCACACCTTGCAGTCTGTCTAATAATCCAAAAACGTCCGTCTTCACCCCTGCTCTCCAGGCCTGTGGTCTTCCACAGTGAGTGAGGCTCGTGCTGAGGGTCAGGCAGAAGTGAGCCGATCACTTAACCTCTCTGAAACCTCAGTTCCCTCATCAAAAAGTCGGGCCGAATAGTAACGTCTGCCTCACAGGGATCCTGTGAAAATTCTGCCCTTAGCCTATAAAAGGCCCCCAGGAAGTGCTAATTTTAATGCTAGCGGTCATGGTACAGTACAAAAGTAGGTTTATCCAGCTATAAATCACTGGCACATTTTACCTCTGGAAACCACTGCACTCTAGCCTTTCCACCAGAGGAAGAGGAAGAAAAGAAATGAAACCTAAAAGTCACATTTGCATTATTTTAGCCACCACTGTAAGCCACCTAATGGGAAGGGGAATTTGTAACACCTTCTAAAAATGAAATTATCAAATGACCAGTGGCTATTCCTGTCTCCATTATGCATCTATTTGAGGCTATAAAGACACACAAAGGATGTACATTTGTGTGAACTCTGCACAGCATCGGGACCTGCTTTTGACTCCATCTCCCCTCTTCTACCACAGCTGTCTCGGAGTTCCAGGACACGGCCAAGTCTCTCTGATCCCAGGGCACCAGTGTCTCTCATCCCAGGGTGCCAGCGGGCACACTTTTGGGGGTAGGTAGCACCAGACACCTGGAGACTAGCCTTAATCTGCCACTGACTAAGCAAGTCATTTCTGCGCTCTGAGACAATATGGTGACTGAACTAGCGGTCATCTCTATAAACTTCTTCTCAGTGATAGGAGTGTATATGGTTCTAGCCTCATAAGCAATTATATAAAGTACTTTTTCCTGGGGATCTTGTAAGTCTCTTATACTGTAGGTGTTCACATCAGGGTGAGAAAATGCGCCAAAGGGTTGAATGTCAAGTTGAAATAAGGCTATGCAGCTGCTGGTAGACTTGGAGGATTCAGTGCAAAAACACTAGCATCAAATTAGGTCACATGAACATACTTATTGAAGGGCCCTTAACAGCCATGAACTGTAGCAGACCCTCATGTGATACTGAGGTGCCCACCAGCCCTGTATGGCTTTCCAGGCAGAACATAAGCAGCGATGGGAAGATAAGCCAAAAGCAAGGAAACCTATTCATTAATTAATGATATTCTTTCATTTACTTACAAAGTTATCATAAATCATATAAATCATTAAGTGTTTTATTGAAGAATATTTTCCACCCAGCTAATAATAGAAAAGCTATGCAGCGAGACACAAGATACTATTAGATACACCTCCAATTTAGATGATTCTGATCCCGCCAGAGAGGACGACCTTAACAATTTTTTTCCAAAACTGTCAACTTAGAATTATTTTGTGTACTTTATAGTTTGGGATATTTTAAAATACAGAGTTTATATAAAATGGGTAATAGAAGGTCATTGTTGGGCTATCCTTCTTGGCTATTTCCAGAAGGCTGATAAACTCCCACCAAGTCAAGGGATCTCATCTCTGTTACCTCTGTCTTCCAGATAGAAAAGGGCATCGAGGGCCAGGGACCAGGGGAATGGAAGGAAGCAGTGACCCAGGAACAGCAACCAGCAACCCCCAGGCCATCCCAAATAAGCACACTAGGCAAAAATAGTGTGGGACCTAGGGCAATACAACCTCACAACAAGTCCCATTCAGCACAGCCCTCCAACCCAACAGCTACTTCTAAAGTTTCCCCAATCTTTCCACCTCCCACAATTTGGAGCTACCATGGCACTCATGGGGGGATCACAGAGAGACTGAGTGTCGAAGTGTAAGAAGTCAAATTTGGACAAGTATATTTAACTTTTTTTTTTTTAAGATTTTATTTATTTATTTTAGAAAGAGCACATGTGAGCATGAGTGAGGGGAGGGGCAGAGGGAGAGGGAGAGGGAGAGAATCTCAAGCAGATTCCCTGCTAAGTAGGGAGCCTGACGTGAGCTTGATCCCGTGACCCTGAGATCATGACCTGAGCCAAAGCCAAGAGTCAGATGCTCAACTGACTGAGCCACCCAGGTGCTCCCCCTTATTTAATGATTTTGATTGATAGAGAAGCAAATCTGTTTCGATTAGTAGAACCATGAGAGGCCAGGGACAGAAACCCAATCTGAAGAACAGAATCAGAAAAGGGAATTTATTGACACATATAAATGGAAAGTCCATGGGGAACGGAGAGAGTTTTCAACATGGCTGGTTCCATATATGCTGTCACTAGGAATCCTGACTTTTCTGTCTTCTGTGTTGGCTTCATTTCCAATGGGCACTCTGCATGTCATAGCAAAGATGGACACCAGCAGCCCAAGCTCATGTTCTACAGGCTAAGAGACCTCAGCTGAGAGCATGTGCCTCTTTCTCAGTGGTTTTAGCAAAAGTCCCAGGATGGATTCTCGTTGTCTGACTTGGATCATGTGCCTATCATTTAACCAGTCTCTGCATTACGTCCCAGCCCCTGGAGCTAGAGGAGGGGACAGACCACATGTGACACATGGATTGAGAGTGAGAAAGGGCATACTCCAAAGCAAGAGATGACGAAAGGATGCCAGGAAGACAGAAACAAAGGGTATCCCCAAACAACAGGCCCAAACCACAATAACCCCAGGATTTTCCTATTCAATACTATTTGGGATTTTGATAAATGATGAGGAGTTGTTTCCATTCAAGTACTGGAACATAATCAGCATCTCAGGGGCACCCCTTTTGCTCCCTTCCCAGTACAACCCACCTGATGGTAACCAACATCATGACTTCTAATACCATAGATACATTCTGTTATTATACTTAATATAAATGGAATCACATAGAATGTACTCTTATGATTGTGCACTTCCTTTATGTACATTATACTTCAATAACAAGTTTATTTTAAAAAAGAGCTAATCAATATATGTTCCTCACCCTATGAACATCTTTAACTGTGTAACTTTCAAGGACTTTCTCAGCTTTCTCAGAAATGGCCTTCTCAAAACAAAATAATCTGTTAGATAGCAAATGCTTTATGCATCAGCAGTAAACTGCAAGTGACCAAGGTCACAGGCAAGGGACCCATGCCAAGGACTTGCCATGCTCTTCAACCTCTCAGCTCCTTCTGTACAGCTTTCCACCCTGGGCTCTGTCCTCTTACAGGTGGTATTTGGGAAAACACAACCCCTTGCTGATCTTTGCATCTGGCTATCAGAGGTGAGAGGAGGGAAGCTGTTAATCAAATAGTGGTCTGCCAACAAGCTTTTGAAGGCTCATGGGTAGAAGAGAAAGATGGTATTATTGGGTCACTCACTCCAGAATGGTGGTTCAGGAACCCCCTGGAGAGTAACGGTGGCTGAACTGTTCTCCCACCTCCCCACACCAAGGTTTATCTGTGGATGAAGCCCGAGAGTCTTGGAGTCCAGGTTAAAAACAAACAACAAACAAACACTTTCTCTATAGGGTAGAACTAGGGACAAGCCAACGGATGGCACTGGACAAAAATGGACTGTTCATTCTTGGGAGGTAGTGCCCCTCCGCTCTAGAGTTATGCATGGAGGGGGTAGAGGGGCTTCTACAATGTTCCTTGTTAGTTAGACTTCTTGGGATGGGTGAGAAGAGAGATCAAATGATCTTTAAGGCTCTTTTGAACTATCAGAATCCATGAGTCTAAAACACACCTCTAATGGTCCCAACAGCAAATTAGGAGTTGCAAACCATCAAAACCAAAGCTGATGCTACACACATAATTACCATACTACTGAGTAATTTCATTCATATGTATACACCCTAAAGAACTGAAAACAGGTAATCAAACAAATACTTGTAAATGAATATTCGTACCACTGCTATTCACCACAGCCCAAAGGTAGAAATAACTGAATGGAAAACCAAATGTGGGACATCCGCGCAATGGAATATTATTCAGCCATAAAAAAGGAATGAGGCTCTGACACATGCTGCAGCAAAGATGAACCTCAGAAACATGATGCTAAGTGAAAGAAGCCATATTTGTCTATACCAAAGGCCGTAGACTGAGTGACTCCACTTACATGAAATATCCAGAACAGATGAATCCACAGGCAGAGAGCAGACTGGTCATTGCCACACATTTAGGGAGAGGAATAAATGGGGAGTGACCATTTAATGGCCATAAAAGCTCCTTCAGAGCAGTGATAAAAATACTTTGGAACTGGACAAAGGTGATGGTTATACATTATGAACGTATGGAACATCACTGAACTTAATTTATGTTATGTGTATTTTACCATAATAAAAACAAATAAATGAAAGCAAGGCTGAGTGAAAGCAGGCTCTAGGCCACCATGCACAGCCAGGTCACCAAGAAAATATGACGGCCTCCTCATGCTGGGCCTCTCAACCAGGCATGCCCAGCTCACACTCACTACCTGGATTTGGGAATTTAAAATAAAACAACTAGAACAAAATCAATGAAAACTCCAGCCACTCTGAGAAAGGCTCTTAGGATGGAAATCAACCACTTGCAAACCAGAAGGCCACGAATTTTAAGCTTCAAAACACTCCGGGAGCTCAAACAAAGGCGTTCTGGAATAGTGTTTTCCCCTAACCTAGAAATAAAGCAAAGGCATTCGCTCTAGACCTATTATGATATATGTAACCTCCAGAAGACCCAACAGTATTTGAAGGCCTCAAAAATCAATGATTTCATTTAGGCAGATCTAGCTGTTAGCTTGGCCGTGAGAATCTGCACCCAAATATCCACCCCAAAAGTTCTTTCATCATTTGGGAACGAAAACACATCAATGTAACCCAGATATCTAAGACATCCTCAGCTTACAAAACAACACATAATGTAAATAATTTCATGGTCCATCCCATGACAAAGATGGTGGCTTTCCTCCTTTGAGACTTATTCCAGAATATGCCTGAAAATACTAATTCCTGAGATCTGTCAAGTAGGAAGACCCTTTAGCCATTTACCAGGTAGAGATTCCTCCCCCACCTCAAACCCCAATTCCCTTTGTCACACAGACACACAGACTCACACACCCCTATTGGTAGTTTGGCTTTCTAGAGTAGTTATTCCTTTCTTGGCTGAATGGTCCTCCTTATGACATCATGGAGAGCTGACCCTCTCCTGTGGCCCAGCTGAACAGAGATGAACTCTGAGTCAGAATCACATGCACCCATCCCTCCCAAGTAATGCAGTCAGGTCCTAAAGAAAGAGTGATCAATGTATGTGAAAAGTGGCAATACCATTCCATTCTTCTTGTCAAAACAGCTACTTCTCGTGGCATCCAAAATTAGAGGGTAAGAAGAAATAATTCATCCTTGGAGCTAACTTGCAAGACAAATTTCCATTCCTTAGGAAACACAAAGACTTCTTCCTTCTCCTCAATGAAGTCTTGCCAGAAGCAGAGAGGCATTAAGAAAAATCAAACATCAAATATTTATTAATCATCAAGTCTGTGTGTGATGCTTGAGATAGAAAGAGTTACAAGATACACTCTTCATCATCTTGGAAGTTGTAATCCATTCAGGTGGAGAAGCCACGTATATTGAAACCAACCCTTAAGTAAAGGGACTGTTCCTAAGTTGGCAGATGGAAGAAAAAAGTTGGGGATTGACCTTGAACTCCTAAGCTCTCATTCCTTCCAGTGCAGTGGAAATGCAGCCCTTGAAAGTAGAAAATGTGAGTTCAAAGACTGTCTCCAGCCTGTACAGGCTGTGTGACCCTGACAAGATGCTAAATCTTTCCAAACCTCGTTTCTTACACCTGTAAAATGGGCATCATGCCCTGTATTGTGCATGGTCATTCTGAGCATCAAATGGGATACAGATAAAGTTAACAGAACATGTAGAACATGGCAGATGTGCATTCTACAATAGCTATAATATAGAGAAATTAATAATAATTCATGAAGATAGCTATAAATCAGAGACTGAGTATACTACGTGAACTAGTTCAATCCTCCCAACAACTCAGCTATGAGTCGTTTTATAAATGAAGTTTAATTTTATGGACATTGCATTTGTTAAGGCAAACTAATCTTTGCAACCAAGCAGCATGTAAATCCCCGAATATTCCTAGGCTAGATAATAGCTACAAAGAAGCATCATATCAGGTGTGGCCAAGTGCCACCCTCGCCCCACCACTATTAGCACTTGCCATGTCCAAAATCAAGTGCCTTTCAACACCCAGTCAGGTGACTTGCATGAAGTATATTCGTGTATTATATTCAGCTTTAAGTACACTTGTCTTAGAATTCTTTAAGATCATCACATTTACTGGACAATTACTTCCCTCAGGGCAGTGGTTCTCAAAGAGGGGAGGGATTTTTGTCCCCAGGGGATGTTTGGCAATGTCTGGAGACGTGTTTGGCTGCCAGAAGTGTGTGTGGTGGGGGTGGGGTTGTTGTGCGTTGGCATCTAGTGGGTAGAGGCCAGAGGACGCTGTGGAGTATCCTACAACACCCAGGAGAGTCCCCTCCTGCGGACACAGAGAATTATCCCCCACAAAATGCAGTGCTGAGGTTGAGAAACCCTGCCTTAAGGGCAGAGAGGGAATCTTAGATTTCCCTGTGACTAGAGCAGATGCCCATAGGTGGTCAGAGACCATTTCTCGTTGATCTTATAGTAAGAGCCCAGCTTCATTGAGTGCAGGCTTGCATAGTCACTGTGAGAAACCATACTGGAAAAAAGAAGAATTCTGACTAACTTTACTCTTGGAAAGGCCCAAATGACACCTCACCCAGATGAAGAAATACAGCCCAAGTCTATTGACAATCAGCCAATGTCTGTTTGCTAGGAAGCGTTCATTTGGCTCTTTCCTATTCTAATGGTGGATATTTTTGTTGGCCAAACCAGTGGTCTGGAACATAGCTGAGTGTAGAGGACCAAGCCCACACCTGCCCTGTACGCTGTGATTTAAAGGGGCACTGAAGGGTATAGAAACTGTCCGGTCAACCGCTTTGATCAGGCTCTCTCTTCTTCAAGTCTACACTCCTCATTCTCAACGACAGCCCACTCATGCTGGACAAGCTCCTGCTACAACATGCTTACAGCCGGCAACAGGCACACACAAATGTCACTTAGTGGCTCTGTAAGAAGCCTAGAACGGGGACCAGGGCTCACATCCTAGAGACCAGGAAAGGGAAGCTCAGGATATAGTGAGTTTCCCAGTTCTATCGGGAGGGCAGCGGCAGGTCTCCAAACCTCAGTGGCCTCCATATTTTCAAAGCTCTTCCCACTTTTCTCACACACCTGCAGGGGAGGCCATGGGAGCGTGTTTGATCATCTACTATCACACAGCAGGCAGCAGAGACCTGGGGGGTGGGCTGGTCTCACTAAGACATAGGATGAGATGTGGGGCACCTGTATTTGACTGCCATAGCAGAGCACAGGATGGGAGGAGCACAAAGCCTGGGCATCCCCCAGGGTCTGCCGCAGGGGTGTGTGTGTGTTTGTGTGTGTTTGTGTGTGTGTGTGTGGGGGGGTGGGTGGGGGACACCCTGGGATAAGTTTGAGGCTGATGGTAGGAATGGAGCAAGCCTCCCTCAAAAGCAGAATGGGAAGAAGTCTGGCAGAGAGCTGGAAGGTCCTAGATTGTTTCTTTTCTTCATGAAACATTTACTGAGTGCTCTGGGCCAGAGGCTGTGGACACAGAGCCAGCAGAGCAGATAAGATCCCCAACTCCTCATAACTTAGATTCTAGGAAGAGTGATAGACGATAAGTAAACCAGAAAAATATAGATGACTGTGTTAAGTGCCAGAGATAAATAAACAGGAAGCTGCAGTAAGAAAATACCAGGTTGGAAGGAGCATTATTTAGACAAAAAATCAGGGGAATGCACTTGGAGGAAGTGCCATTTAAGCCGAGACCTAAAAGATAAAAAGAAATGAGCTCCCTAGCATGGAGAGGATGGGGGGCCCTGGGTCCTGTGTGGGGAAACTCAGGGCAAGCTTGAGGAATGACCACTGTCCCTGTTGATGGCGAGAGGGAGAAGGGTGTGCAGTGGGGTCAGTAGCTGTAACCTGCAAAACCTTGAATTTTACCTGAGAGCCATGGGGAGCCAGCCCTGGAAACTTTTATGACAAAGAGACACCTCTGTTTTGAAATATCATTTGGCTATCGTGTGAAAAACAGACTAGAGAAAACCAGTAACCAGAAGCAGGACACCATTCAGAAAGCCCTGGGCCAGGCGTGAGATGACGATTCCTTGTGTGCGGAGGGCAGCAGGGCAAAGGGGATTGTGGAGGGCCAGCCAGCAGGACCTGCTGATGGAAGGTTGTGGGGCCGTGGAGGGAGGAATGAAGGCTGGTGGCCAAGTTCCCACACAAAGGCAATTACAACAGGATGCCATTTACCAAGATGGGGAAATGCAGGAGAAGTCGATGTAGGGAGGAGTGGGGCCCCGTATTTCAACTCTCGAAACCAACCTCAGCCTTAAAACGACCCATGTTCTCTGCTTCCTCATCATTAATAAATATTTATTGACCAAATACAACGAAGACTCACTTGTTAAGAAATCGAAGATATGGAAAGTGTGGGAAAATAGTGCATTTGAGATTTTTAAAAAGATACTGTATAAATATATAAATGGTAGTTATCGAAAGGACTTACACTTTCCACTCTCTACTTTTCTTATTACTTTTAAAATACTGTTATTTTTTAAGAAAGAGAAAAGAGCTCCTCCTTTAGAGTCAGGATGTGTATTTAAAAAAAAAACAAAACCAAACCCTCTGAAAATGCACAGCATGTTTCCTCCTGGAAGCCATAACCTATTAGGACATCTGAAGGGAGTGGAGTGGGAGGGAAAAGGACACAAGCCAAGTCGATTATGCAGAGAGCCCCATGCAGGATGCCCTGAGCATTTCCCAGCCAGCTCTCACGTGAGTCCTCCACTAACGCATTCCGATTCCAATCTGCCTTTTCTTTTTGTTTCAGCAGGTTTCCATTTTTAAAATCTGGCACGCTCACTGTGGAGACATTAAAGTCAGACAGTGAGGGTTCCTGTTTTCATTTGGCTCCAAGCTCCCCGCCTCTTACTTCATCCATCAAGGCGAGCTCACCTCCTCCAGGAAGCCTTCTCTGATCACCCCAGGCTGTTAACAACTCCTTTTCTGGTCTTCATCATTGCCGTAAACCTGTCTTAATTATAACACTTTCCCACCCATTTTTTGACTATACATCTATTTCCTCAATTAGACTAGAAGCTTAGAGTAGACATCTGCCACACTTTTTGTCTTCCCGATGCTTTTTGACACCTTTCCTGTGTTTGCAGAATTTCCTGTCTCTTGATTCCACACATCTTTAAGGTGGAAGGCAGAAACCTGCTTTCTAAGCTTCCCTTGCCAATCAGATGTAAGAAGCATGAAGCAGGGGTTGCCTTCTGGAAGCTCTTCTAGCAAAGGCAGCTGCAGGCACCCAATTCTCAAAGACAACAGCAGCCGGGAAACTTCAGCCGTTTGCCCAATGTCAAGGCTCGGGGCCCATGCACCAGTAGGAGCAGAAAGGTCACCACTGGAGCCGTGCATTGCCCAGACTGGCTGCCTTGCTTCCAAGCCAGTTCTTCCTCTGTTAAAGCTTCTTTCATAAATTGCTTCTCTACTTTAACCCAGCCAGAATGCATTATTGTTTACAGCCTAAAGTCTTTTTTTTTAATATTTTATTTATTTATTTGACACAGAGAGATCACAAGTAGGCAGAGAGGCAGGCGGTGGGGTGGGGGAAGCAGGCTCCCCGCTGAGCAGAGAGCCTGACGTGGGACTCGATCCCAGGACCCTGAGATCATGACCTGAGCCTAAGGCAGAGGCTTAACCCACTGAACCACCCAGGTGCCCCAGCCTAAAGTCTTAACTAGTATCATGAGGCCCTCAAGGCAAGGATGGAACCCCATTCACTTCTCTATCACTACATACACAATTAATCTCTCTATTAATTGCATTCCCTTTCCGCCTACCAGAATACTGATTTAATCTTTATTGAAAGTGTTCAATCCATCATATGGAATAAAGGAAAAGTTGGATGCAGAAGCCAGACTGCAAATAATTAGCCTTTTTAAATCCCCTTCCTTTTGGTGATCATGACATGTTATTTGTTCCATAAGTCTTCCGACTAACTGGAGTAGATACACAAGAATGGAGCTTCCCAAACTATGTTCCTTTGGAAGATTGATGAGGTTCCCACTGCGAACACTGAATAATAGGGAGTTTCTCCAAATACATACAGAAAATGTGTTCAGTACGTGGAATTTTGTCAGTTTCAGGTTTTCACTCAGAAAGTTAAAAAAACTCTGGCACCTGCTCCTGTTTTGTCAGCAGGTGCGGTGGCTGAAACCGTAATTGAGCAAGTAAGCAACGACTGCAGCAGAAACTCGAAAGTGCTAGTCTGCTTAGTTCAACAATTTCCCCTTTCCCCGTGGTCCTTTTGCTCACTGGGACTGTCGGTCCCACACTTAACACAAATCCCGTTTTCTGCTGGTGAAGTTGTTCTTGGTTCGTATAACAGACCCCACGGACTCAACATGGCACAGAACGGACAGCCCTTCTTGGCTGCCTGAACTTTTTTGAGAACTGCCGTTCTGAGTTGCTGCCACACTACCCTTCTCTCCTGGGTTGACCTGTGACCTCCTCAAATTCACATGCTGAAGCCCTCCCCTCCAGTACCTCAGAATGTGACTGTGGAATCAGGGCACTTAAAGAGATACTTTAGTTAAAATGAGGCCATTAGAGTGGGCCACAATCCAGTATGCCTTATGTCCCGAGAAGAGGAAATTTAGACACACAGAGCGACACCAGGGACAGGCACCAACAGGGAAGACATGACAGGAGGACACAAGGAGGCAGCTATCTGCAAATCAAAGGGAGACCTCAGGAGAAACCAAACCTGCCAATATCTTGACCTTGGACGATCCGCTTCCAGCACTGTGACAGAATAAATATCTGTTGTTTTGGGCCTCCCGGTCTGGAATTCTGTTATGACAACCCTAACAAATGAATACATCTTCCTTTTGGGCCTTCTAACCACGATCAGAGCTTGCAGACCCGTGCAATGGAATGTGGCCTAGAGCCTCTGGCTGTCAACCTTCCTCCCCCCTCAGTTTGTTCCCCTACCCCTGGCTGGAAAGGTGGGGAGCCAATCATAACCACAATCTGCAGCACACACGGATGTCCTCCATGAGCCAACAGACTCTCCACTCGCTACTCTCAACACAAACTCATTCCTTTAGGCCCTGCATTGTGCTCCTTTCCCGGCTCTTTCACCGCACAAACACCAACAGGAGTGACCCTTAAATTCCAGCCACCTGAGTTACGTGTCGGGGGGATAGGGGCTGGCAGCACTGTCCCCGGGCACCAGGCCCCTCCAGAAGGGGACACACCAAGAGGAGATGGGAGGGGCTCAGGGACCTCAAAGTTTTCTCTGGCCCTGGGCTGGCCCTGGGCCCCTGCCAGAGACAGCGGTTTACAGGGATGAGAGCCTCTCCGGGTGGTTAAGCCCCTGTGGGTGGAGGGCTCCCGCCTCACCCCGCCAGGCGCCCCTCCCACACGGCGCCCCTCCCAGACGCCCAGCAGCATCGGGTGCACAGCTGCTCCGAATTAGTGCTGGGGACAGACGGGAGTGGGGGTGTCCCACCCACTCCGACTCTAGGAGGCATCTGGGACGGCGTGTGAGAAAGTTGGATGGCATTGGTTCCCTCTGCGTGGCCACGTGGCATCTCTCTCTGCAGCCAGTAAGATCTCAGAGAGGCAGGGCCGAACTTGGTGATGGATGTAGAAGGTAGAATGAACAGAACCTGATGGCTGCGGGGGTTCGTGGGAGGGGGGTTGGAGAACAGGATCACTCTAGAATCACTGAGTTCTGGCTTAAATGGCTGGAGAGACTGAGAGGTCATTCTCTGGCCGCAGGGACTCCCAGAGGAGTAGGTCTGAAGATAATTAGAGCTTTTAGTATGACAATTATCATGTTACACTTGTGTGTTTCGGTCTCCAACCAGACCGTACACTCCCTGCGGGCAGAGCAGCATCAGAGGCCCTCCTACACGCTGCAGGCATAAGTTGGGAGCATTCATTCACACTCACCTACCAAACACTACCTGAGGGCCCACCGTGCGCACAGGACCCATTCAAGTACTACGGTGGGTCTAGAATTGCGTGCACCAGACACCCACATTTATTGTCTCTTGAATAAATGTTTCCAAGGATGGAGATTATATTTTCTTTTTTTTTTTCTATATTCTTGATGCCCTGGCATCTGGGTCCTTGGTGACTCCCAGTGCTGGCAGATTCTTTTTTTTTTTTTTTTAAGATTTTATTTATTTATTAGACAGAGATCACAAGCAGGCAGAGAGGCAGGCAGAGAGAGAGAAGGGAAGCAGGCTCCCCGCTGAGCAGAGAGCCGGATATGGGGCTCCATCGCAGGACCCTGAGATCATGACCTGAGCTGAAGGCAGAGGCTTTAACCCACTGAGCCACCCAGGCACCCCAGTGCTGGCAGATTCTTAGCAACAGCAGACTAGTGGCCTGCGAGTACAGCTCCCCAAGGCAAACCAACCAGTCCAGAACCCATAATGCCAACCCCCTCCTTTCCTGAGCCCTCACATGTCTACTGCTGCCCTTAATCACCCCAGAGCCTGATCACTCTAGTTGGGCCAGACAACCTTGGGCAGTCCCCACACTTTGGAGCCCACCGAAATTATTCAAACTAGCCAGTCCGAAGCCTATCTACCCACCTAACCCATTCCTTCCTGGTAAAACCACAACAAAGGCTCTTACCTCCACTTTCCCTTCACTCTCCTTCTGCCTCCTGACTAACTCTGGTACTTTCCCAGGAGGCCCTGTGCGGCATACGTGCTTCCTGCTTCTAGGGATCTCTGTAGAAACTCCCACCATGACCGGCACTTCTGTGTCTGTGTGTCCTACCGCACGTGATGCAAACAAATCCTGGGTACATTTTAAAACAGACGATCAAATGTAGAGAAGCATTCGGTAACTGTAAATTAACAACTGGTTCCTTTGAAGCAGTACAAAGTACATCTTCAAAAGACAGACAAGAGGTGTTAGTTCTATCATTAGGTTAAGACTGAATGGAAGTGATAGAAAAAGCTAGTTTGGGGACAAGAGGGGACACATCTGTAACCAGGCAGTCCCCAAATTAATGTGAATTCATGGGTTTGGAGCCAGAATAAAGAGCAAGGAAAAAGCAGAAGAATGGCCCTCACCATACACCCTGCAGAGCTTTGCACAAGCTGGGAGAACACGGAACCATCCAGTTAACACCTGCCGCATCACAGCACAGAACCCTTCTTTGCAGAAACAACTTTATTAAAGTCATGCAAACCAATAACTCAAGGGGATGAAGGAAGCATCCTTTGTATGAGGTTTATTTCTCAATGGTGGCATCAGAAGCTCCCATTAATCATGCAAAATGACATGAGATCATGGGTACATAAAGCACATGGTCTAACATCTGGTATCAAATGAACATTCAACAAATCATAGCTATTATTGCTGTTGTTCTCAGTGATGGGCAAAACGGATTCTTTACAACATTTAGATTACCAATTATTAAAAAGGACAATAAAATGAAATTCATTCAACCATATGGCTGGGCTGCACATACAATTTCATCTTCCTTTGCTGTTTTTCATGATTCTGAGTATACTTTAAGATCTCACCCAGTTCTTGATATGTTATAAATAATATTAATTGCCTCTGTATGTTAATGATCCTAAAAAGTATCCTGATTATATTTGGTTCCTGCACATACACCGGTGTCACAGTGGGGATGCTGAGAGACCACATCACTGGACCAGGAAGAAGTATGACTTAACTGTGGGCATCTGCAGAGCTAGGACCCTTCCCAGGGGCTATGTGTGTTTATCTCTAGGAGGAACCAATCTAATCTTGAAGACATGCTCTGAAGTCCTCTCTGCTGGAGACCTGAGAGAAACAGACAATAAGGAGGCATCTAACAGGCTGGCTCCGAGTTAGATACTGACTTTTCCTTCACCCTGGAGCATCCCAGGTTCTACAGTTTTAGATATTTCATGTACTATATATGAAGTAACATAAATTATGATGTCTGTTTCTTTACGTTTCTCTATGAGTTTTATATGCCCAAACAGACAATACACAAAGGGATTCTGCCAAATCCATTTTCTCTGTCTTGAGTTCCAGATATAGGAGCATCAGCACCTGATAAACACTAACCCCCCAGGGGCAAGAAGGGACAAACTCTTCTTGGGACCCGTGAGACTGAAAAACAGGGATACTTAAACCCTACAAGACCTCCAAAAGCTTCTCTTGCCTCCTTCGTGTCACACAGTTTCTCTCTCCGGAGTCTTTAAACATCCCCAATCCATCTACCAGAATATTGACTTAAAACCTTTCAGACTGATAATTCAAACAGCAGGCAACAACGACGACCACAGGACCTAGACACACATGGAACCCAGGACATGCCATGAGGTGTTACCTCTGCAGCAGCACCGGCCCCCAGCATCCTTAGCCAGAGCCAGCACCTGGGGCCACCAGACCAACAGCTGTGCTTCGGCCCTGGCTGCCCATCCTTGTTTCCCAGCCAGGCAAACTCTCCTGGCAAAACCCACTGAGCTGAACCTATGGGTATTAACCCCTTTCTGCCTTCCATGGCTATTCGCAGAGAAACATAGATTCACTATTTTCAAGTCCTCTTCTGATGCTCACCTTAAGTCATTATCATCAGGAGCAACACCAACTTACTGGAAAATGGAAGGTAGGAAACCAAGGCATATAAGAACTTAATTATCTAATAGCCTCATCAGGAATAATTAATACGCAGAACAAAAGACAACTGATAATGCATGGCAGTATCTACTGGTGGAAACTCACTCAGCCTAAATTTCTAGAACTCCTGAAACTAGGGTGGTCTAGCAAAGTTTGGAGGAGGAGGCAGACCTAGAAGCCCAGGCAAGTTGCAGACAACCACTGGGAGGGAAATGTGCCCTACAAATGGGGGCATGTGGGAAAGCACAGGGCAAGTTTAGAGACTAATCCATATACCTGCCTCCCTCTGGTAAAAGCATGACATGGTCAACCCAGGTAATAAATCTATAGTAACAGCACAAGTGATGTCACTCTTTCATTTTCCATACCCAAAACAGATATGACCAATGTGTCATAGTGATGAGCCTTGTTGTGGTCCCCAAATTCTTCCCAACACTATGCTCCCGGAAGCTACTAATAGTCAATCAGAATTAGCACTTGTGATAACAATCATTTTGTTCTCCTAAGAGAGAATGGGGTAAACTTGGTCCCGGTAATGAATTCTGGGGCTGGACATATCCAGATCACTGAGTCAGGATGTTTTCCTGGATATCAGAAGCAAAGAGGGTTCATGTTGATTACCTCTCACTCCCAGAGCCAGAAGGAGGTTTGATCTTGAGGGGTGGTTAGTCTGACCCTCTTGGAACCATCTGGGCATCACCACCTCTGGTGTGACCCCGGGCTCCAAATCCTTCCGAATTCTGCCAAAGGGGCCTTATCGTAGCTTAGCCCCCCAGAGATGGTCACCTTTAATCCCTCTTATTCCTGTGCACACATGCCACTTCCCTATTGAGAGGTAAAGTTTATTCCTCCATCCCTTTGATCCTAAGATGCTCAGTCAATGCAACATGGCGGAAACCACTGTGGCAGTTCTGATCCTACCCTTTAAGAGGATTGGCAGTTTCCGCTTCCTCTCTCTGGGGAGCCTGGAGCCATCAGGAAAGAAATCTGGTGACCCTGCTAAAGAGATCACCGAGAGGCCAGATGGAGAGGGAGCAGCCCTGGAATGATGAGAGAGAGAGAGAGAGAAAGATGAGCAGCCATCCCAGTCCCCCAGCTGAACCCAGCCATCCAGCTCTTCCCTGCCATGGTCTCTGACAAGAGTATGAAGCTTTCCTGGACCCTCTTGACCAGCCCAGCCATGAACTGAATCCCTCTGAGGGATCCAAGCCAATGCAACATGAAGCAGAAAATTGCCCAAATTCTGCCCAAATCCTGGCCCAAGAATCTTAAACAATAAAATGGTTCTTCTCTTAAGCCACTAAATGTGGAGTGGATGGTCCTGCAGCAATAAATATCTGGGACTATTTGTGCATTAGCCCTACCCATGGCAAATGTTAAGGACTTCTCAGAGCTCCATGTTCTGACACTGATCGCCGCAAGGTCTGACCGTGCCCAAGAAAAGTCAGGGACCTGCGTTTTGCATCAAGATGCTACACTTGTGATCACACACAGCCTTGGCCTCAGCTTGTCAGCCACTTTTCTGCCTTAAGTCACCATATGCAATTTCTGAAGGACCTAAGTTAATCACTGACTTCAAGACTCACAGGTTCCAAGTGTTGTCTATTTGTTATTCTGTTTTTAAAGGATACAAAGGGCAAACCTCTCCTCCTTTTGAGGTTGGTGCCTTTGAAAGCTGCAGCCAGTACTTGGGCAAGGACTAGACAGCATGTGGGTTCACAGCCTACAAAGAAAGCCCATGAGTTGGAGTGTAGATAACCCTCACTGGCTCTGGCCACGGTATAATCACAGACAGGTCTACTAAACTGATCCTGGTCTACTGAAGCTCAATATGGGTCAAAAGCTCAGAGTCCAGCCAGCCCACTGGGCACACAAGGACAAGGAAGCTTGAAGACCAGGTGTGGTTTGTTCAGGGTCAAAGATGAAGTCAGCACAGCCTATAGCCCGACCCTAGTTCCCCCAGTCACAGTCAGGAGTCCAGTACTATCTGTCTCCGTGTACTGACGGCAGTGGGGAAGAGGCTGACACTCCAGGGAAACACTTTCTCTGCATACCCTTTGGTGTGTGTGTGGCTTCTGTACCATCCTTTGAATCACTCTTAGTTTAAGGCACACATACAAGCCAAGCACAAGCTTGCTTCCACTTGGGCTTGTCTCTCCAAAAGCCCAAGGAAAACTGTACCATAGGCAAGAGCAAAGGACCCTCTCCTCTATTTTTAGCTCCCTTTCCATCCCACAACACGTATATACAGTACCTCCAGTTATAGGATATTTTCTGGTTTAATACCATGCATGTGTACCCTATGCCCTTTAATTACGTTGGAGTGCATTTTTTGCTGCAAAGCCGCAAGGGTTGAACCTTGCTGGTTCCTGTTTTAGCAAAAAGGGTAAACCCAGATCCCTCTACTGATATCCATGTATCCATATCCAACTACTGATGAACATTCCACACGGGCTTTGGTACCCACCAATGCCCTTTCCTGCTCTGATCCTAGCTTGAAGACTAAGGCTTGGTGGCATCCCACAGAGACTCAGTAGGTCAGAAGAGCTCCTCAAACAATTCTTATTTTCACAAGGCATTGTTGGAAACTGTTGCAAACATGTAGTTTCAATGACCATCAATAATACCCTATGCACCAGACACTCTTCTAGGTGCTTTGCAAATGAGTTATCTCTTTTAATCCCCACAACGATGTGATGAGGTAGGCTCTACTATCTCTGTTCCTTACGGATGAGGGGGCTGGGACTCAAGAAGTTCAGAAACAAGCTCAAGGTGACCAGCAAGTAAGCTGCAGGGCTGGAATTTGGACAGAAGTCCAGCCAACTCCAAAATCCATGAACTGATCCACCATACTGCATTGATTTATATAAACTAACCTCCATATGGCTCATTAATGCAATTCATGTCAAATATATAAAACACCATAACCTATATAAAAATCTCAGAGTGGTACACAGATCATAGAAATACAGTCCAGCAAAAAAACAGAAGTTCAAATAGTTTGTGTTCTTTTTTTAAACTGACATTTAATTGATATATAACACTGAATTAGTTTCAACATAATGATTTGATCTTTGTATATATTGAGAAATATGGTTCATGTTCTTTACCTACATTTTTTTTTAAATCATGGAGGAATTTTGTAAGCCATAGCCGTGTTCCTAAAATCTCCCTTCAATCTTGAAACCATTTCCTTCACCAACCAAACCTTCTGTACTTTCCTCTTCAAGATCTGCCCCAAGTCTTCTTTCCCAGATAGAAACTGAACTCAAGGAGAGCAGCTGTTTCCTTGCGTACACTACACTCTCCCGAAGTGGATCATTTTCAGTTAGTTCTTAAGGAAATGTTTTGATATGAGTTTATGGCTTTGGAAAAAGATACCAGAGGAGCTCAGTGGAAAGCAAGGCCGCAGAGGCTGGAGGGGGGTGCTTTTTCTAAACGCGTTTCCCACTCAGGCAAGTTGTGCGGCCTTGCCCTAGATTTACATCTCTTGAAGAGAAAAACCTGTTGATGACTAACTAACCTGACCTTAACCCTTGAAAAGGCCTCAAAGAACTATTCAGTCAAGGAAGGGTCCTCCTCAGAAGGCAGGCCAGGGGCAGAAACTGCCTGGGCTGAAATCCTCCTGGGTAGGGAGGGTAAATGGGAGAAAGGTTGGAAATACAGTCTATTGATAATTTCTGTTCTGTCATATTTACCTTCTGGGCTTGTGTATCTCATTGACTGATAGATTTTCCAAACACAGACTCTATAGTGAGAATCCTGTAAAAAGCTCAGGAGTATGTTCTGTACACTGGCTTCCTTAAGAGGGACAACAAAAACGTCTGGGGTGAGGGGAGGGGAAGAACTATTGTCTGTTGAACAGCAGTGCGAGGTAAGAAATGGTTTGCCATTGGAAGACATCTTTCCAGTACCTAAATACTTTCTTTAAGATCACTAAATACTTTCCAAAGAGTATACAACAGAAGAGTTGGTATAGTATAGGAAAGTTGCAAAGAGACTAAATCCTAAGAGCTTTCATCTCAAGGAACAAATATTTAAAAAAAATTTTTTTTCTTAATCTATATGAGATGATGGATGTTAAACTAAACTTATTGTAGTAATCATTCCATGATATATGTAAGTCAAATCATTATGCTGTATACCTTAAACTTATACAGTGCTGTATGTCAACTGTATCTTAAATTAAAAAAAAAAATGAGGGGGAAGCAAAAGAGTTAGTTAAATTTTTCTAAGTCTTATGACTGCCTAAAAGCCCATCATTTTTGAATATGGAATTGAATTAGTACAGTTATTCCTATGGCTTCTTGGAAAACATCATGAAATCCCTATAATTTACTATAATCATATAAAAATAATTGGTGAAAATTACCAAAGCCATCAGGCCCAAGTTTAAAAAATGAAGGTTAGAAGGAGAAGCTCCAAGCTGAGGTCTCTTAATGTCTCATTAAAGAAGCATGAGGTTAGGCCTGAGCTATAGGCAACCCCAAATGACCTTGACCTGAAGCCAAGATGAAAGTCCAGACTCAGGCCCATCATGCAGCACAATTCTGGGGGTTTGACTTTTGCTTCTCTGAGTTGATCAGTGCACACCCTGTCCATGGCAGAACAACTTACAAATGATGATCTTCAGAGATAGCATTTGCTCTTATGACAAAACAGAAGCATCACCTTTACCTTAAAAATAGAAGTTAGTTGAGAAACAATAAATAAAACCCAAACCCAGAACAGCCAAAGATAAACACATGTCCAGGCTCCAGCCACGTGGCCCCTTCCCAGTTTCCCCTGGTCCATTTATGTTTGGGACCAAATGCTGTAAGTAAGGGGTATGCTGTGACTGCTGCTGTCCCCCTACCAGCAACCCACGATGTGCAATTTTCATTTATAATTGTGGATGAGTTGTATCTATGCTCGGAGAGGGACAGAGAGGGGCCACAGGGGGCCAAGGGACTTAGATAAATAGGTTGCAAACGACACAGTGAATAATGCCAGACCAAAATTGAAGAGACTGCACTCAGCCAGTTCAAACTGTGAACTTACCCTTTCCACCACCCACAGCCTGGTGTTGTTTCATCCTTCTGAGAATGAGGGTTGCTGCGAGCCACTGTTACCACCACGGTGGGCATGAGACAGCTCTCAGATATCAGGGGCAGATTGATGATGATTCAATTCTCATCTAAAGATGGAAAACTCTATGAGGTGGTAGGCTTCTGGGACCTAAAATTCACTTTTGCAGTGTTCACCTTTTCCAGGTTGGTGTTTGCGTTTTCCAGTCGATTAGTGTCTATGGACAGTCAATTAGTCCATTAGAGCTGCCATAACAATATACAAGACTAGGTGGCTGAAACAACAGAAATTTGTTTTCTTACAGTTCTGGAAGCTGGAATTCCAAGATCAGGGAAGACCCCTGGTGTGTGGACACAGGCCTTCTCACCATACCCTCACATGGCTTTTTCTCTTCTCACTCTTGGTGGGTTGGCGGGGTAGGGGGGAGCTCTCCAGCGTCTCTTCCTCTTCTTATAAAGACACTAGTCCTTATCAGATTAGGGTCCCACCCTTATTAGCCCATTTAATCTTGATTACCTCCTTAAAGACCTTATCTCCAAATGCAGTCATAGGAGGGGATGAAGGCTTCAAACATATGAACTGGGGCCAGAGAGACACAATTTGTTAGTCCTAAGGAAGGACTAACATTTCCCTCCAAATGGAAATGATGGGATTATTTTGCTTTTATTTCTTAATTTATTTTTAGTATTTATTTTGAAGTAATCTCTATACCCAACATGGGGCTTGAACTCACAACCCTGAGATCAAGAGATGCATATGCCACTGACTGAGCCAGCCAGGCACCCTGAGATTATTTTGCTTTTAAATAAACCTGCTTTCTGCCCAAGCTCTCTCTTATAGCTTCCTACCACGCCCTTTGCCCAAGGTAGGAGGCTCCTCTTCACTCACCCTATGTCTACCTGCCAAGATGCTTCTCTGCTACTCTCACTCACCAGCCACTCCTTCAAACTGCCACCCATGGCAGTCCTCCTCCTTGAAATAGATCCCCCACTTTTCCCAGACATAATTGGTTAAACCCCATCTCCACTGCCTCTGAAACCCGTTATTTATTTATAAATTGAGGTTATTTCTGAACAGGTTAACATATGTACTTTGTCTACAAAAAGCTCAGAGTTAAAAGCTTCATGAGACTAGTGAGGACCATATAGCAAAGATCTTGGTCAACTCTTTCATTCATTCAATAAATATTTATTTAACTTCAAATATATGCAGCCACTAATCCAGTTATGAAGGAAACAGGCAAAGAATCCTTCCTTCGTAGAGCTTACATTCTTTCTGCCCATATTTTCCCATTCCCCGGATTTCCTCTGCTTTTGAAATATTTATTGTCCTGTGTCTATTTCAATCATATTGTATTTGCAAATATTTCCGATCTTATTATACTGTATAAATCTATAATCTTATTGCATAGTATATTTTCTGCAAGAGTCTGATTGCTTTTAACAATAAACAAGTAGGGGAGAACCTGGTTGGTTCAGTCAGTTAAGTGTCCTACTCTTGGTTTCAGCTGGGGTCACAATCTCATGGGTCCTAAACAGATGGAAGTCTGCTTCAAGATTCTCTCCCTCTGCCCCTCCCCCCACTCACACGTGCATGTGCATGCTCTCTCTCTCATATAAATAAATAAAAATCTTTTAAAAAAATAAACAAGTAGGGTCATTTAAAAAAATTTTTTTAATATTTATTTATTTGGGAGCGAGAGCACGAGAGAGAAAGAGAGCCCGGGCAGGCTGAGCAGTAGGCAGAGAGGGAGAAGCAGGATCCCTGCTGAGCAGAGAGTACACCGTGGGACTTGATCCCAGGACCCTGGGATCATGACCTGAGCCGAACAAAGGCAGACGCTTAACCCATTGAGCCACCCAGGCGCCAAGTAGGGCTGTTGTCAGTCATGAACTAGGTGATCCCTATAACATCCTAAGCACATTGTAAGCACAATTGTGAGGCTAAATACAAGGCACCTTTCTATCTTTTAAAATCCCAGATAATCTTTCAGACCAACCTCAAATCCTTTCTCTCCAGAAGTCTTTAATGGTAACAGAAAATGGAAGGATTTTCTCTTCTTTAACTGTCTTCCCTTAGTACATATTCACCCACTGTATAGTTGGACACAGTGTTATATTCTCTAATTCTGTCCTGTGTATATAAATCAGGATTCCCTTGGAATAGATATAAATTCTTTAATTTATATTCTTAACCCCCACAATACAATCTAGGTTCACATAAGACAGGAAGTAATACGTGAACATTCCCATTCCTAAATCTGGCCCTCTTTACAAAACAATACAGGGTTCTTTAATTGGGGTGAAGGCATTTAAAAGATAATTTGATTTACATTGCTAGATCACATCCATCATTTAAACATGGGAAAAAAGCAATGACACTTCAAACAAAAGAAACATTTCATATAATTAAGAGTAAAGGACAAGAATATTACAGTGTTTTCTATAATAGGAAAAATCTGCAGTCAAAATATTGGAGAAAAAGAGCACTGGCTAAATTATTTGTGGTGAATGCACTGGATGGAGTATTATGCATTCGTTAAAAAACATCTGAAGGCGCTTTAATGAAATGGTGAGAAGTATACAATGTGCTCTTAGGTGGCGGAAGGGGGGGCAGTGTTCAAAACTGCAGAGTACATGCTCGATTTTGTAAATAATTCATTTACGTATCTACAAACACATAGACAAAAAGATTGAACAGAAATGTCTTAGAAATGAAAAGAATCTGTGGGTGGTGAAATTATTGATGAAAATTTACGTCATTTTCTATAGAGCTACTACTTTTACAATTAGCAAAAAGAACGCATGCAGTGTTGAAATCTACAGTGAAAGAAGGATTTCGGACCATCCCTTCAGGGGTGGGTCCTGCCCTGGGGAGTGTGAGGATTGCCAGTTATCCCAGACGAGGGGTCAGGGCCTGGCCCCTGGTCCTAGCATTCCGAAAGTATAGCTTTAAGTAATAAGGTTGCATTTCTTTTAAAATACCATGTAATTAAGGCTTTCCACAAAATCCAATGGATGCTTTCGTGAATAAGACAAAAGCTTCTCCAGAAATAAACATGAGTACTTTGTCCTTCCATTCAGAAAGAATTAAGCCCTTGGCTAGCCCATGTATGTGGTGGGGGTTGGGGGGGGGCAGGGAGGAGTGTCGTGTGAGAAGACCAGCTGGTGGCCAGCGGTCATTTCCAAGAGAGAACAGGGAGGGCCCCTCGTCTGAAATGAGCCCAATGGAGGGCATGGGTCATCGCGTCTCTCATTCCCTCTCCCCTGCCCAACAGACTGAGAAGAGAATTCAGAGCTAGTGCTCATTCCTCCAGCCAATATCCCTGTTGGTATTTTTAACAAGGCATAAAACTTGCAATTCTATTAAAAACACATGTCTCTTGTTTCAAAGCATGGTTAGCAACAGCCACTGATACTCAGTAAACACGCCACCAACCAACAGAACACGTTCATTTAACTCCAAGCCTCAAATTCTGAGTATTATATTTTTACAAAGAACATAGGATCTTCTGGCCGGAATAAAATTTGAGATAATCTCTTGGGCCTTCTCTCTGACTTCTTGAAAAGACTCTTCAATCTGCTTGAAAATAATAACTGTCCCATTTTTACCATTTCTCAAAGACAGAAGATCAGTAGGGTAGACTTAAAAAGCAGGAGATGGGGAGAAAAGAGAACGCTAATGAACTACAGAGCAGGCAAGTAGAATCTGAGAGCTGGGAGGTTGTCAGTCCCTCGGTCTATATTGTCAGCCGACACATGCCAACAAGAAATCCCTACTGGAGTAAGGGTTTTGCTTGAACACTGAATGGACTGACCGTTTGTGTCCCCTCAAAATTCATATGTTGAATTCATATGTTGAAGCCCCAGTGTGATGGGGGTATTTGCCGTATTTGCAGGTGGGACCTTTGAGAGGTCATTAGGATTAGATGAGAGGTCATGAGGGTCAGGCCCTCATGACAGAATTCACGTCCTGGTATGAAGAGAAGGAGACATGGGCCTCTCTTCCTCCCCTCACACACCATGCGAGGACATTAAGGAGAAGCCAGCCATCTACAAACTAGGAAGAGGGCCCTTTCCAGACACTGAATCTGCTGGCACCTGATCTTAGACTTTGCAGCCTCCAGAACTGAGAAATAAGCGTAGGAGAAGCCACCAGACCATGGTATTTTGTTACGGCCTAAGCCTGAGCCAACAAAGACGTCTCTCGCGTAGGGAAGGTTTGGATTTGCTGAACTCTGACGGCCATTCACTGCTGAAGAACTTGGGCTCTGCCGTGAGGCCAAAACCTTTAAATCCACTTCCCCACTCAACAGCTAGAGTGGCTTAAGGTGGCTAAGACTTTGTTTTCCCATTGACACGACAGGGGTAGCAAGGATGCCTACTTCCTGGGGTTGCTTGATGACTAATAGGACACAAAAAAGGCCACTAACAGAGAGCCTGGCATGCCATGCCCCGTAACTCCTCTCCCCCTGCTCCCCACAGTACTGCTGCACGAGAAAGTCAATATGAAGAACCCATAAGCCAAGGTTGGGTGGGGAGAGACAGATAATCAACCAGCAAACAACTGAGCGCTGACTGTGTGTCTGTGAGCGCGAGTTTCTGTGGAACACAGGCCATATGGCTGCTTAGAGCCAGCTCCGTACACACAAGTCACGGGCATTTCAATGCTTCCCCCAAATCCAGAGGCTTGGGGCGGAGAGGAAAGATGGGAGGGAACCTCCAGATCAGATATTTTCAACTCCAGAAAAGGAAACAGAAAGCTTTATTTATCTGGGCTCCCCAGCTTGCTAATTAGCTTATGGACTGGAAACTATTCTCGTGTGTCAGCCCTGCACATCTTCTGGTTATTAGAAAAACATCTGCTCGTTATCCCCACAGTTTCCAAATGTGCGAGAGGACCCGAGTCATGTTCCCAGATGCAAATGCATGACATCAAAGCTGCCTCGGGCACTGGGGGTCCTCACAGAGTTAGGGTTTCAGGGAGATTAGAACAGGTATTGGTTTTTCTTTTTTCTTTTTTTTAAAAAATATTTTATTTATTTATTTATCAGACAGAGGTCACAAGTAAGCAGAGAGGCAGGCAGAGAGAGAGGGGGAAGCAGGCTCACTGCTGAGCAGAGAGCCCGATGCGGGGCTTGATCCCAGGACCCTGAGATCATGACCTGAGCCGAAAGCAGAGGACTTAACCCGCTGAGCCACCCAGGCACCCTTGTTTTTCTAAATAGAAAACTTTCATCTTTGAGGCTTCAGAAGGGATCGTGAGCAAAAAGACACCTGTGTATATACTAGAGGTCTGCCGTTTGGTCAAGAAAGAGCATTAATCCTCACTCTGCCCCTTTTCCATATATAACTCGGGCTTCAGTCACTGGACAAATATTTACATGGGCTCTACTGTGCACATGGTATGGGTCTGGACAACACCTGGGTAACTCTGGAAGGACTGGAGCCTGAGACCCTGTGGCCCCCCTGAGGGATAGGAGCCCCACCGAGAGCATGCCTAGCTCCTAACACTGCACGAAGATCCCTTCCTTTACCCCACCAATCCCAAGGTGATCAACCCTCTGAGCCTACCCAGCTCTAAAGGGTTTCCTGGGATGTGGGACCTTCAAGGCTGTGACGCGGGACAGTCCTGGCAAACTAGGATGAGGTGATCACCTTGTTCATATCCCCTCCTCTTTCACTTCTCCCCGTTGGTGGCACAATGGTTCGCCCTTCCCTCGCTGGGAGACATATATCACAGCTTGAAAATTCAGGGAGGGATGTCTCAGTTTCCTTATCTGTACAATGGAAAGAATATAAAACTCCCCTTCTCAGAGGTTTTGGGGATATTACCAGGGCCTTACAGGGAATGCAGCCACCCCGGCTTAAATAAAGTGCACAGAGGAATGAGGTAAACAAATAAAAGGAGTGACAGCTGGAGGCTTGGGGGTGGCGGTAAAAGGGAGCAGGAACATAGGAAAGGAACAGAGGAGGGGGATCAAAGCAAGGCCCTAAAACCCTTCATTTCCGACCACCAGAGACCATCTGGTTAACTCATGGGCATCTCGAGCTCATCCTCCTCTGCCGACCAGCCCGTTTCTTTCCGAGTTGCTTTCCAAACTGGGCTCCCACCTCCATCACTGTTCCCTCCAGTCTCTTGAAAGACCCCATCAACCACCCGTCCCGAGTCTGAAATTAGGCCTTACCTTTGCTTTCTCCTCTCCTTCTTGCCCTGGATCTTACTCGTTGCCTCCTTGTGTGGAGTCTTCCTCCCAGTCTCTCTCACACTTTGTCCCCCTCAACCCAATCCACCAGCTCTGTGCTGTCATCTGGGCCAATCACTTCCCTGCTGCAACAGACCCTTGTCTCCAATCTGTTCCCCTCCAACCAGACTCCGCTCAGAAGCCAAAGTGGTCTTTCTAATAAAGCATGGAGCTGATCCTCAAAACCTGGCCACAGATGCCCAAGTTTGGGGGGCTACGCTCAGAGGAGTTAGTGGATCATTACCCTCCTTCCTAATCCAGAACTTCTGAGCCTTCTGGATGCTGTCCTTCACCCCTCACTCAACACCCTCAATTAGCCACCATGAGACACGCACGTGTAGTTTCCTGGGCACTTTGTGCTGTTTCATACCTCAATGCTTTCAAAATTAAGCTCAAAAATAGCTTCTTCTGGGAAGACATCCCTAACCACTACTCCCATCTTCCTAAGATCACTTGGGATTCAGAAGCTTTTCTGTCCCACCTCAGGCTTCTCCACCATTGCTCCTACCACCGTGCAAGGTACAGGGTATTGACTTGTCTTTCTTCCCTACCAGGACTTAAACCCACCAAAAGAAAGCAGGGACTTCATACTAGTTTACTTCCCATATCTAATGGCGGCTCAGCACTTGGAACACCCTAGGCCCTTCAAATAGCTGTTGAATGAGTAAGTGAAAACCAGGAGCCTCACCCAATACAACACAATACCAACGCCCAAAGAGGGTTGACATTCAGGAGTCAGATCGTCTCCATGGAGAGAACAGAAAATACTCCAAGCAAAGATAAATCCCCCTCTTACTCTCCCAGCCCTGGCACAAACCAAGGTGGGAAGGAAGAATGGGCTTGGACTTTGGAGGCAGATGACCCAAAGCTGCCATCTGTCTCTGCAGGTGGGCAAAGTGTGGCCCTGGGCCACCTGCACAACCTCCTAAGTACTACGTTCCTACTTCACCATACAGGGAGAGTAATAACCCATATCACCATGTTATTATGAGGAGTAAATGAAATTACGTATGTAAAACTGTTAGCACTTACCCAGCTCCCCTTCCTTTCTATGTCACCAAAGCAGAGTCAGAGCCTAATAAAATCTGTGTTCCCAATACACACAGGCAGCTCCTGCTGGCAAGACTCAATCTAAAGAAATAGGGAAGGAGGCAAAGATTTGCTTCCCGACTATAAACCTGGAACAGATAGGTATGACCCACAACACCCAGACTGGGTTCAAACATCTTAGGGTTTCTTGACTTGAAACACAGAAATCTCAGGACTCCCCACCCCTGTGAGGCAGCTCAAAGGGGCTTCATGCCTACAGCCCCCGCCCCCTGCCACACACATTCAATGCCAGAGGAACAGATCAGGACAGAGATCGAACAGTGGGCTTTTCCCCATCTTCACCACTTCAAAGATCACCATTTTCGGCAAAGAGAAACAAGAAAGCCTGAAAGAGAACAGCAGGAAATGTTAACAGTGGTTACCTCTGGGGTAAGATTCCAGGTATATCTTTTTTAATCTTCTTAATCTTCTTTTTATTTTTTTAACTCTATAGTGAATTGCTTCTTTTGTCTGAAAACATTTATAATGCCCATGTTATCCTCATTAAAGGGCCAGTTTTCCTGACTTCCAGGTGAGTTATGCCCCTGTGAACACATTTAAGTTGTAATGTTCAGTTTTGTTCTGGAATCTCTGACATAGGAGGTTCAGAACTCTGTGGCCTGGGGTCCAAGGATGCTCCTACCATGATGATGGCCCTGGAATCTTCCAATTATCAAGCAGAATCACTACAGCTTTTAAGAGGTGAGCTGAAGAAAGACCTCCCCTAACACAGGATGCAGGCTCCTTCAGGGTACCTGCAGCTGTGTCTGTGGTCAGTGCTCATGGGTAAGAGAAGCCCAGAGCTGGGGAGAGATAATGAAGAAGAGAGTGGTAGAGGCTAAGGCAGTCCATAGGACAGGGTTCTAGGGAACTTTACCCCTTGTTGAAAGAAAGCAATGAGAGAAGAGTGGGAACTTGCCAAAGTGCCTCAAGTTCCTTGTAAAGGTTCTTTTTGGATCAAAAGAAGAGGTGTGGGCAAACAAACAACAAATAACCAGACTCTTAAACAGAGAAAACCTGATGATTGCCAGAGAATAAGGGGGTAGGGAGATGGGCGAAATAGGTGAAGGAATTAAGAGGTACAAATTTCCAATTATAAGATAAAGAAGTCACAAAGATGAAAACTACAGCATAGGAAATACAGCCAATAATTTTGTAATAAGGTTGTGCAGTGACAGATGGTGACCACACGTGTGGTAAGCATTGTGTAATATATACAATTGTGGATTCACTCTGTTGTACATCTGAAAATAATATAACATTGTTGCCAACTATACTTCCAATTAAGAAAAAAAAAAAAAAGAAGAAGAGGAGGTATGGAAGAACTCCTCTGCTAGCCCAGGCTTTGTTCATTTGTTTGTTTGCTCATTCATTGACTCACTCATCTGTCACTCACTGAGCCCCTCTAGGTACCAGGCCTCCTGTGTGTGGGGCAGGATGATTAACGGAGGCCATCTGTCCAGTATTCCCATCACCACCACCACTCAAGAGGAAATCTTAAGGAACAACAGCGGTTGGGCGTTTGTTTTGCTCAGTGAGTGTACACGCCGAGGGGGGGCAAGGGAATGTGGATATGAGAAAAAGCATAAGGAGCGAGAAGACGGCTGGTGGAAGAGAAGAACTTCAGAGAAGAGAAGCAATAGCTGTCAAAGTAGGACTCTGAAGATATCGTGCTCTTCTCTCTTCCCCCATGAAATGTGCAGTAAAATCTGCACCCTTCTCCAAGTGCTTCTGGAGTTGCTCTGGGCAAGGCTGTCAGCTGAAAGCAAAGGCTGACCGAGGGAGCTCAATCAGCCTCTATTACACCCAAATAAAGAGATGCTGTCCCTGCTCTCAAAGAGCTCGTGGTCCCTTGGGGAAGACACTACAAAGATGAGAGCACCTTGGGTGATGCATACTAAGAAGGGAGTCCCCAGGGCCCCAGGAACAATATTTAAGGGGCTTCAAAAAACTCAGTGATCAAGAATAATAAAACTGGTGCGACATCTCATGAAATTAAAATTAGTGCAAAAATGCATGATGAACAAACTGTCAAAATTCTGAATAAAGACAAGATCCATGGACAAAGCTGGGATCATGCAAGATAGGCTCAGATTCTGTCTTTTTTCCCACATGTTGATATTCCCTTCAAGGTAGACTTATATACATATTTTTTGCATTAAGTTTAATTTCTTAGCAATATTAAACTAAAATATCATTCATCTTGGTTAGTGCATTTTTGGTGCTCTTATATTCTGTGCCCAAGGTGAGTGCCTCACTCCTCTCACCCTCGTCCTGGTTCTGAGGAAGCCTCCAGGAAGGAGGGACTAGCTTGGCCTGCGAGGCCTGAAAATGCTTTTTTGAGAACTCAGTACTCCAAGTGGCTTCTGAAGAATAAATGGCCTCTAACATACGCAAAAGAATAAAATAACAGAATAAAGGCACAGCCTGTGCAGGTGACGTGCTTGAGGGAAGAAGGTTCACCAGCAGCATATACGTGGAGTGAGTGCCCAGCCTGGTTTCCTCTCTGAGGTCATGTGCCTCACAGGTAAAACAGCAGGTTGACCACTGAGTCATTTAGCACCTAGGGAGCAACTCCTACATGCCGCCTAGTGCCGATTCGAAACTACGAGAAAATGCAGAAGACACCACCTCCATCCTCTAAGAACTCACATCAAGTCAAGACACCCTATGTCATTTCTGGCCCTTAACATTCTGTAAGTGTTTTTGTCTTTGGCATTTTAATTGCTACTATCATTACAAAAGTGTTATTTAGGAGTTGCCCACATGATATCATTTTCTTTAAAAACAACATTCAATCTGACAGCAGTCGTGTAGCAATGATCTGTTTCAACAAGGGCTTTCACAGGTGAGACTGTGGGCTCCGTTCATGAACCTGGCAGCAGGCCAGCGTTTGCTCACTCCTCTCCCACTTTCCGAGAAGAGCCTGAAACTCACGGCCTTTCAATGACTTCCTTAGCTTTGTGAGCATAAGGGCAGAAGTGGGACTAGAATCCAGGCCTCCTGACTCCTGTCCCTTCACTGGTTTGTGTAGAGGATGTGCCAGCAAAGTGGAGAGCATTTCCCCTTCGGTTCCACATAAACTCTGCTGAGAAGGCAGCTCCTGGCTTCAAGCTGATCCGGCCAAACTCGAACGCACGCCACCTACTTTGGTTCATTCTGAGCTCCAGACTGCGGGCGGCAGGAGAATGACCAGCCCCAGAGCTTCATCAGTGTAAGACAGAACAAGACGAAACGCTTTCCCACTCTTCCCACCTGACCTACAGGTTCTGTCCCCCTATGCAGCAGCCAGGGAGCCTGGAAACCTGAGGGCCAGTTGTTAACAGGACATCCGGCCCCAGTCACGCTCATCCCTCAACCTAGGATTTCACTTCACACCAAGGTCCTTCCCAAATCCAAAGCTGCCTCAATCCTGAAATTTAAAACAAGTAAGCCTCCAAACCAAGCCAAGCAGGGACCCAAGGACAGCAGCATGCCCAGCTGGAAAGTGCCATCTCATTTGGTGACTTATCCTCCCTGAGCCTGGGCAGTGGCCAGTGGCCACTGGAACCCTGTCACCAGCTCTCACACAGCTCCAGGGCTCCTCTCTGCAGCAAGTGATGGGCCAGGCCAGGCCTGCAGAAACGTCATCACGCCAAGCCCTCACTTAAGTCCACGTCTTTCCCTCCGGGTCTCTCAAGAGAGAGGCAGGGCCCTGGCCTGAGGAACAGCCAGAGGCCTTCCTGTCCTGGCTGACCTGAGCTGGCCCAGGAGCCTGATAAACCTGGGGCAGGACGCCATGAGGCTGGACACAGAGGACTGCCTGGAATGCAGGGAAGGGTAGGAAACTGAGTCAGGCCGGAGCCCCCTCCCCTCTTTGGCACCACTTGTGACCACCCCCCCACAAACCCCTACACTTGCCTTTACTTCTGCTTTGTACCATCACTGACACTGTCTTCGTCCTCACCACCATCACAGGAACCATTTACTGAGCACAGTAGGCTGGACAATTCTCCCCGCCCCACCCCTCAAGGTATGTTCACATCCTAATCCTGGGAACATGGGAACGTTACCTTATTTGGGAAAAAAAAAAAAAACTGGGGTTTTGCAGATGTGATCAAGGATCTTGAAAGAAGTCACCTAGCCTAGATGATCTAGGTGGGCCCTCACATGCAGCCACGCAGACCTTTCCAGCTGAGAGGCAGAGGAGAGTTAGACGGAAACACTCAGAGAGCACAAGTTGGGCAGGAGGAGGCGATGTGACCAGGAAGGCAGAGGTCCTGGGGATGTGGCCCCGGCCCAGGAACATGCACAAGAAGAGCAGCAAGAAGCAAATGAAAATTCTCCCCCAGGGCCTTCCGAGGCAGCAGAGCCCGGCCAACACTTCGGTCTTGGACATCTGACCTCCAGAACTGGGAGAAAAATAACCGTCTGCTGTTCTAAGTCACCAGGTGTATGGCGATTTGTTAGGGCAGTGCCAGGAGCCGAGACAGCCAGGTCCACACCGCCAGCGTCACAGGCAGCCTTTACTGAGCGCCTTCTGAGCATCCACGAGCACAGGCCAGGCTCTGGCAGTGTTAGGCGCTTTGCGAGGCTGCCAACAACTCTGTTAGTTCCATTTAACATATGAGCAAACTGAAGCATCACAACAATAAGGAACTTGGAGGGCGACTTGGGAACCCCTGAGACACAGCCCTGTCCGGCTGCTCTTTCAGCCAGAACACCGTAAGTGCTTGACAGCGTCTTCCTTGCAACCACCGCAGGAATTTGCACATGGAGTTGGGCTCATTTTTACCCCAAATGATATTTTTACCAGAGTTATCACTGAGGCCTGGCTCTTCCCAAAAGTCAGGGGATGACTAAGTGTGGGGCCAGGAGACAACATTTCATATGACCGGAGTGGCATTCTGATGAGTTTGCCAGCATCTACATAGCTCAGATGGGCCTGCGGGAATTTCCTGTTCTCCTTCCTAAGGAAGGGCTTTGAAACCAAGATCCCACCAGTAGATACCTCGGTACTGACTACTGGAGCAGAAAAACAGCACAGTATCTTTGCCCTCTTTTGGAACAGAGATTAAGATAAACGGGACGCACAAGGAGAACATCATAACCTTCTAGAAGTCTCTCTGACCCAGACCCCTGAGCACCAGAAAAGATTCCTGAATCTTCTCTAGGAACGGAGAGGAGAATCTCAGAGGTCAGGGTTAACTCCACTCAGGAATACACTCAACTGTGACAGGGTTCAGCAGAATCCAGTCAGAAGGTGGGGGAGGGGTCCAAGGACTAAACCTCACACCAATATCTTTAACTTTGATTAGACACACCACATACACGGGAAGAGGTGGCTGGCCTGACCCACAGTTTCCCTTGAACACAACATATCTTGTGGCTAGATGTGGCTCCTGAATCCCACAGATGCTGGGCCATTCAGTCCCAGGCTCTGGCCACCCCCACCCCCATCTCCATATAGAAAGCAGTAGCCCTGATGCTTTCAGCACTGCTACCTGGGTAACCAGAAATGCTAACTACCCCAGGCAGGCCCATAAACTCAACAAAAACTGCTGTAAGAGTCGCTGTGCCCCGCTATGACCTGCCAAACTACCCCTATTCTGCATGGAGGAAACCTCGTTCCCTCAAGTGGAACAGAGAGCAAGTCAACTTCAGTATATTTATTCAATCTGCATGGAGGAGAATTGAGAGGGAGGGACCCTGGGAGGTCATCACCACCTGGTGGAGGGGTTCTCTCCAGCAGCGGGAAGACTCCATCCCTCCACGTCCCGGCACTCAGTGCCTGCGGCGTGCTCTCTACATCCAGCACCACCCTGGCCACCTAGTAGGGGAAAGTGGGCCAGAGGCTCAGCGGCCAAGCCCTTGGGTTTTACCACCAAGCGGTGCTCTGTGGAGTGGGGGGTAGTGTGGAGAATAAGAGGCAGTAAGAAGCATGGACTGTTAGCCAACCTAAGGTTCTGGCATCTTCTATGTGTAACTGGAAACTCTCAGAGCGTGGGACCTTGGAGGTCAACTAATTCAATGGCAGCCAATCCAAGGAGAAAGGGTCCAGCCTTGCTCATCTCTTTATTGCCTCCCCAGGGGGCTTGTTCAGTCTCACCAGGGCCTTTGCTTACAAGGGTCTACAGTTCCTATTTGCAACTCCTAAAGCCAAAGAGCTCTCAGAACTGAGTTTGTTTCGTAAGGCATCTGGCAGCAAAACTGCCTGATGTGCACTATCTTGAGGCCATTGAGAGCCTTTCTTCATCTTACTCTGGTAATATCCCTACATTTTGCTGCCAAATTATCAATTCATTTGATTATGAGGTCTTACTCCAGAGCCCCCTGCAAGTGGCATATAACGTATGATATGCATTGAATGACCATTCTAAGGATCCAGGAAAAAAAAAAAGCTGAACGCGGAAACACATCTGGCCCTGAGGATTCCAGTGTGCTCCTGTGTTGCTCTGCCAGACTGGATCCCCACCTATTGGAAGATGTTACAGATGAACTCGATCTTGCTGTGATCTTTCCCATCCTCAGAAACCTTTCTTGAAGCTCAATGACTTAGTTTGGACCTGCTGATGAACTTCATATGCATTTGCGAGTCTGTGTATATGATTTCGCCCATTTTTGTGTCTCAAATGAATCACCAAATCAATTAAATTCCCTCTGCGATCTAATTACCTGCTTGGGTTTAGCCTCATTGCACCAACTCCAAAGCCTTGCCTATGTCAGGTATACAAAGATCCTGGGTGTTTGGCCCTCAACACACCAATTGCAGAACCCTGCAACTGCAGGCATGAGAAGAACAAGAGAGTCTAGAAAAACTACGAAAATTCAAAAAGATGGCAGATTACAAAATTAATACATGAAAACTGTTGGTTCAAATACACCGAAAAATAAGTTTGGAAAACACAGTGGAAACCAATACAAATCTTCCTCAACTTGCGATGGAGTTATATCCCAATCAACCCATCATAAGCTGAAAATATCCTGAGTCGAAAATGGATTTAATACACCTAACCTACATAACCCACAGCTTAGCTTAGCCTACCTTAAACGCGCTCAGAACATTTCCGTTAGCATATATTTGGGCCAAATCACCTAACACAAAGCCTACTTCATACTAGTGTTGACTATCTCGTGTAATTTGTGGGGTACTGTACTGGAGGAGGAAAGCAGTGTACGGGGGAAGAATGGTTGGAAGAGTGTGGGTTTTCTACCCTCGTGACTACACAGCTGCCTAGCACTGGCCATGGCCATTTGGCCCAGCATCGTGAGAGAGGCTTGTACTTTGAGCCTTGACCAAGGAAAAGGTCAAAATCCAGAACCGGGAGTACAAGTTTCTACTGAATATGTGTTGCTTTTACACCATCATTAAGTTGAAAAATCATAAATCCAACCATTGTTATTTGGGGACTGTCTGTATCTCCACTTTCAACAGGAACTGAAAAAGACTTTTAAAACCTTGGTACGTTGATATTCCGTAAGAAATACATTATCTATATAGATATTTAATTTAAAAAAAAAGACATCTGGCCTATTAGAAAGTACCTTTCAAACTACTGATAAACATTCGTTTGCTTTGGTATAATTACAGATGGCATCATAATTATGTTTTCCAAAAAAGTCTTTGTGGCACCTGGTTGGTACAGTAGGCTGGGCAACTGACACCTGATTTCAGCACAGGTCACAATCTCAGGGTCGTGAGATGGAGCCCAGCATTGGGCTCCATGCTGGAGATGGAACCCATTTAAGACTCTCTCTCTCTCCCTCTGCCCCTCCCACCGCACTCTCTCTTCTCTAAAATAAGTAAGTAAGTCTTTTAAAAAAGAAGCCTTCATCTTTTAGACATATATAGGGAAACACTTAGAGATGGAATAATGATGTCAGGGATTTATTTGAAAATGGGGGAAGGGTGGGTGTGGATAGATAACTGTGGCCATAGGTTGAGAGTTGTAGAAGATGTTTAATGGGTACAGAAAGGCTCATTTTAGTGTTCTCAGTACTTTTGTGTATATTCTAAATTCCGCGTACTAAAAAGGTTTTTAAAAATCTATTGAAGGAGTGGAAGACATTTTTAAGACCTAGCTTGCTTTTAAATAAAAAGGTGCAATTTTGTTTTCCTCCAAATTTACTATAAAGTCAATATGAACTTAATTAAAATACCAAGAAGGAGTACTTCATAAAGTTCATAAAGTTCCTCTGGAAAAATAGCTAGGAAAATTATGAAAGTGTAGGAAGTGATGGGGTTTAGGGCAGAGAAAGCCTGGTCTTACAAGCACTAAAACTTAACAAAGCAACTTAGTGATGGAGAACAAGTACGACAATGATGTCAAATAAAATTCCAGAAGTGGGTTTAGGGGCCTACTCTGTGCCAAGCACTCTTGAGGAGGCTGAATAATGGCCCCCAACAGGACAGACAAAAATTCTAAACTTTAAATAAATAAAAGAATTCATATGGTCATAAATGCTGCAGAGAATAGAAAGCAAGACAATGAGATAAAAGAGTGAGCAGGGTGACATTTGAGTTGAGACCTGAGAAACTTGTCAGGACAAAGGCTATCTAGGAGAGACCCATTCTAGGCAAAAAGGAAAGCAAAAGCAAAAACCCTGAGGTCGAAATGAACTTCATGTATTCAAGAGAAAAAAGACTGGATGACAGGAGAGGAGGGCCAGGAAGATAAGCAGGGGCCAGATTATACAAACCTCACTGGGGCTGGTGAGGAATTTGGATTTTAGTCTAATTGAGATGGAAAGCCAGTAGAGGGTTTTAGTCTACAGATATGATCCTTTTAGCATTTAAAAAAAATCAATCTGGCCAACTACATAGAAAGAGGACTCCATGAAGACAAGCATGGAGATGCAATCTTCTATCTTTCCCCAGCAATGGTCTACCCAAGAAATCATGTTGGCATAAACCAGCTAGAAATGGTGGAAATGGTTACGAATGGTCGGACTTGGGATACAGTCTTAAATTAGTGCCAGTCTGCTGATGGGTCAGAAATGAAGGAGGAAAAAAGAAAGGAATCAAGGATTATGCCTAATGTTTTGGACTGAGTCACTGCAGAGATGATGGTGCCATTAACTAAGAAAGAGGATGAGCACGAGTAGGTTTGGCAGTGATGGTAGCAAATCAAGGACTCGATCATCATTATGCTATCTAGCATTTGAGACATCCAAGGACAGTTGGCAATGGGCAGGCAGCTGCCATGTGAGGACGGAGCTCAACCTTGGAAATATATATTTGAGCATCACCAGCATAAAGAATGAGGGCACCATTTCAGATCTACAGGGAAAAAAATAGTGTTTGGCAACTGGTGTAGGGACAAGCAACTTTGCATTTGGGAATTAAAAAAAAGCTTCAAATTCAAGCTCAGAGCGAAACAATTTCCAAATTGGTCAAAAAAATTTTTTTTAATTGCTAAGTAGACAGAAAAATGGCCCTCCTGCACTCTCGCTGGGAGTGTAAATTTGTGCTATCTTTCTTAGGTATAATATGGCATTGTTTATCAAACTTAGAATGCGTGTTTGCTTTGTTCCAGTAAACCTACTATCTGTATTAATTTATATAACAGATATACACGGAAGAAACTCTATGTACAAGAATGGCTATTGCAGACTCACTGTAGTAAAAATTATAAACAGGCAGTGTGTCTCAACAGAGGACTGGGTAAATAATGATCATATGTCCACACGATGGCCTGATCTGTAGATGATACAGAAGGTGAAGGAAAACTTTATGCGCTGATATCAAACAATCTCTCAGACACATTAAATGAAAAACAGCAAAGTCCAGCACCTCTGTGTTTTATTATCCTTCTGTGTAAATATGTGTATGCTTATGTACAAAGGTTTCAACTACATTTTTTTTATCATTCTGCCCTGTTTGAATTTTGTGTGTACAAATTTCCTATTAGAAAAGGATTATGTGAACAGTAAAATTATCAGTCACCTTTTTCTTTATACTCCAGTATATATTTTTTTAAAAAGCAACCTAGCAAGTGTTATTAGAAAAAAAATCGAATAATAGGGTCCCACATCTTACCCTCTGAGACTGTAGTTAAATCACTTGAAATCTCCATGAAAATCTTAAGACCTTCTTTTCCAATTCTCTTTTATTTTCTTTCTTTCTTTATTTTTGGCATTCTGATCTGAGATTTTGTACCTTCGGGCTCTGTTGGAAGCAGCCTGTACCCAAAGCCAAGCTGTAAAAGTTGCAGGGGACATACAAAGCTGCCAACTGGGGGTGTTTAATGAGCAAAACTTAAGGATCGATGCAAATTGTTCACAAACACCAGATGGCAGGGGTCATGCGGGAGATCGCCTCCAAGAAATCAAGTCAGAGCACTGGTCGGGTCCAGAGGAAGATAAACGACTCCCATCTGATTCCGAGAGCAGGAGATTATCATGGGACTCCTGGAGCTCACAGAAGTGCAGGAGGGGTTCTCCCGCAGCTCCTGGATGGGAAAGGCAGGAGCTGAAGATTCTAGGGAATAAAGCAGCTGCTGGTGGAAATGGAGTGTCTTGGCCTGTGTGACCCACCTGCAGGGCTTCTGACGTTTAGTTGCTCTGAGATCCCCAAATGTCTGAACCATGTACGTGTGTGTACGTGCACGCACGTGCACGCGCACACACACACACCCACACACCCCCTAAACATTGAAAATGCACTAGTTGTATTTAACCCCGAAGAAGGGAGAAAAAAACCAGAATTCAATTCAGTGGTTATTAAGAATTTTAAACGAGGAAAGAAGGTACCCAATTAGCCCTTTTTAAAAAACCTTTCTTTGACCTTTCAAATGATATGCCTTATTTACATGCCAAGTTAACAGTATCAGTTAGTGCTAGGCTTATTTGTTGTGATAAAGTCTTATTTTTAACTGGAAGCAAGAGTATCCCATTCCCCCTCTTCCAAATAAGCACTTTGATGGGAAGCCAAGCTGCAGGAAACTCCAAAGCTATCACTAGGGCAGGGAAACCTGCTCGTGGGCAGTCCGCCCTGTGGACATGGTACCTCGGCAGACATGGTACCTTGGGCTCGCATTGGCCTTACATCTTCAGAAGTGATCACAGACGTTAGAGCTTCCCACTCCAATGCTGATCGCCCTCCTTGCCAAGTCTAACCTACACCTCTCTGGGGAAGCTTGAGCAGCTCTGCCCCTCCTCGCTGGTCCTACAGGAAATGCAGAACCGCTGCCTAGGTCAGCAGATCCACACTGTCCCTCACCTCCTGGTGGAGCCAGTCTCAGCTCCTTTAAACTTTCCTCTTGGATCTCATTTTCCAACCATATAATTATCTCTGTGGGTCTCAGGGAGAAGAAAGAATATGGTGTTCCAAAAAAAAAAAAAAAAATTATACCCTTCTTTTGGTCCTATCATCTGTATTTTTTGCCCCTGGGAAAGGAATCTAAACTATGCCACTCCAATATATTTAGGAGAAGGAAGCCTTCCGTAGCACTCTTCCTTTAAACTTGCTACTGCCTTCTTGGGAGAGACTATAACCCAGGGGAGTGGGGATTTTTAAATGGAGTTCCATAGTCATGAAAAGCATGACCAGCCCAAGAGCAACAGAGAAGAGCTATAGGCTGGGTTCTAGAACAGGGGGTTGTCCAAACACTAATTAACTCAAGCTTACCGCACTGTCCCCTGACCCAGAAACAAGGATTCAAGGTTTAATGAATTTAAAATTAAATGGAAAGCTGAAGAAAATATAAACCCTTTGATTCAAACAGTTGCTAAAATTAGTCTGTAAATTCCTTAAAACAATGTCTAATCAAACACTGTTATTTTTAAAAGTAAACTCTACAACTAACGTGAGGCTTGAACTCACGACTCTGAGATCAAGTGTCACAGGCTCTACCAACTGATCTAGCCAGGTGCTCCTAATGGAACACCTTTAGGGTAAACTTTTTATTTAAGGATTACCTTTGAAAAGGTTTTATAGTTTTAAGAAGCTTCCACATAGCATTTTATGATCCAGTACGGTAGGAAGGGCAAGACTGATAGGCAGGTAGATATATACACATAACTATTTTAAACATATACATATTATTTATTATACCCACATTTTGTCTGTGTATTGTATGAGAAACATGAACCTCAGAGTGTTTTAGTTTCTTAAGATTCAAACCCAAGCTGGACAATGAATCCTGTGGAAAATCTATGCTATCTGTGATATCAAATACGTTGATACCATCTGCTGTTCACAACCCAAGATGACAGATGACAGTCAAGTTTTAGTTGTCATTAGAGAGGAAAAATGTATTCCCGTAAGAGAACCTGCAGCCGGTGCAATTCACTATCTTACTTTTTTAATGCCCTGAGTGAAGATACTCTGATATGAAACAGAGATGTCACTAAATGCACTGTGGTCTCCTGGATCGGATCCTGGGACAGAGAAAGGACATTACTGAATCTGAATGAAGTGCGGAGTTTCGTTAATTGAAACGTGCCATGTTGGCTTCTGGGTTCCGACAAATGCACTGCGGTTATGTAAAATGCTAACAAAGAGGGAAAGGGAGGGAAAGGTGAAAAAGGACTTCTTACTATCTTGACAATTTTTCTGCTTGTCTAAAATTACTACAGAAAAGAAAGCTCATTAAAAATATACATTAAGTGTCAATAAGCCAACAGTCTTAAACCTTTAGCGTTTATCACACTTTTTAAAGGAAGGAAACAAGTTATTTTCCACCCAAGTGGTGGCTCCATATTCAGAAGCATTTAGTGATAATCTGGCAAAGGTCTCCGTTCACGGGAAAAGCCAAAACATTGACATATATGGTGGTAATTATTCTGCAGGTGTCGACCTTTAGGACCAGAAGGCTGGGGCAATCCTGCGAAGGAGTTCGGAGTCGGCCGATACCCCCAGTGGACATCAGTGATTGTCCGAGAAGCCAAGAGCAGCTCAAGAAGCACAGGTTAGACCAGTGTCTACAGAGGTTCTCTCCAAACTGCCAGAGACACACTGCCAGACTGGGCACGGGCTCCCTACGCCCACCGCAGGAAGTATTTACAAACCCAGCAGGACCTGGCGCCTGGTCAGGGATTTCAAGGACAAGCCAGCAGCGTTTCCAGAGAGCAGCAGAGTAATTAAGCTCACATGTCCAGACGAGGAGCCTGGCAGGCTCGGGGCTGCAGAGCCCCAGGCTTGCTTCTGGCTGCCTGTGTGTGTTCACCACCAAGACTCTGGCCACAGACATGGGCTCAACATGCAGGTCAATTCCAGGCAGCACAGGAAGACTTCTCTTCCTGAGGCTGACATGAATGAGGAATGTTTTTTTAAATTATTTTTTAAAAGATTTTATTTATTTATTTGATAGACAGGGATCACAAGTAGGCAGGGAAGCAGGCAGAGAGAGAGGGGGAAGCAGGGTCCCCGCTGAGCAGAGAGCCCGACGTGGGGCTCGATCCCAGGACCCCGGGATCATGACCCAAGCCGAAGACAGAGGCTTTAACCCACTGAGACACCCAGGCACCCCGAAGAATGTTTTTTAAAATAGGCTTTCAAAGGGCAAAGTTGCTCCCAATCCTCAGGAGGCTGAAACCGCAGCCAGCCCACTGTACCTCCCATGAGCAGCTGCCTCAGGGATTTTATTTGTACCCAGCACTATTCTGACTTCCTCTCCTATTAGAGGGATGGGTGGCAGATTTTCCGTTGCATTGTCTTCGAAGCAAAGTATTGCTGATTCCGAATATCTGCTCTATACTAGTTCCTTCTGACAAGAGCCTTTGCTGCGAAGGGATGCAGGAGTCATCATCATACTTGTCCCCTAGGATCCAGACAAATTCTGGAGAGAAGTGGCCAGTGCAGGGTCTTTTCCTCTCTAAGCTCACCCTCCATTCAGCTTTTCCATGATATATACCGCAATTGCGAATGAATGAATGAATGATTAGGGACTTGCCAAGCTTTCTCAGTCATTTCATGAGTGCAAAGCGTATCAGAAACATAAAATAATACCATATCTGATACCTAAGCCAGACACTATGTTAAATGAATTTAAGACCTTTAGAGCTGAATATTTTGGTGATAATGCTATTTAAGGATTTGATCAAATTCTACAGACTCTGAGTTTTTATATAAGTTTAGGCAATCCACAGAGCCCTTGAAGGTGAGTTTAGCAGTCCTTGGCTGATGTAGTCTCAGTACTACAGGATCTAATCTTAAAAAAAAAAAAAAGGAAACTTCAGAAATCTAACATTCATTCCTGAAAGGAAGTAAATTAAAAATGGATAAGTAGACATAAGCACGCAAATTTGCGAATTTTCAGTCCATTAGCTGGAGGTCAGAAATACGTTTGTTTTCTCATCTGTAAAAAGGTATGATTATTGCACTGGGATGCTACAGACTAAATTAAATGAGCTAATATCTACAAAGCATGGAAATAATGCCCGGCACATAGTAAGCACCGCCTGTTTGTTATAAAAAACACAATTCAGGACACCACAATACAATGACAAGTATCTTTATCAGGTCACAAACAACCCACAAAATAGCTGTGATGAATCTCAGTGTCCTCAGAGACAACACTTCTCAAGATGAAAGAGCAGATGCCTTAACCCACTCTTTAAAATCTTCATTTTTTAAGAGGAAAACTTTTGAAAGCATAAGCTCCTAGAAATGCCTTTAAGCATAAGCTGCTTTGTGGAAGTGGAAAAATATTTTGATTTCCACAAGAAAACTTGGAATCTGTGCCAGTCCAGCATGGATCTTTCAGTCAAGTGCAAAGAAAAGAAGAAGCACCTGGAAAGTCATTTTCATAGGAAGATAACGCTCTGATAAGCATGCCTCCCACACAAGACAAGAAAGCCTTCTCCTTGGTTAGTCCAATGGACTTGCCCCCTCTCTTTCCCTCAAACAATGTGGTAGGACCTCCCCAAGTGTCTGGGGGGGAAAAAAAGAGTTCCCTAATGAGGCAGGACCCTAGCTAACTCTCCCTATGACATAACTGAAAAGCAAAAATAAGAAACACAATTTAAAATGCCCAGACTATGGGGCGCCTGGGTGGCTCAGTGGGTTAAAGCCTCTGCCTTCAGCTCAGGTCATGATCCCAGGGTCCTGGAATCGAGCCCTGTATCGGGCTCTCTGCTCTGAAGGGAGCCTGCTTCCTCCTCTCTCTGCCTGCCTCTCTGCCTACTTGTGATCTCCGTCTGTCAAATAAATAAATAAAATCTTTAAAAAATAATAAAATAAAATAAAATGCCCAGACTAGAGGTGACTGGGTGGCCTGCTTGTGCTCTCTCTGTCTCTCTCTGTCTCTCTCTCTCTCTCAGTCAAATAAATAAAATCTTAAAAAAAAAAAAGCACACAAGTTGATAACTTTTAACATACACATATATCCATGAAACCAACATCACAATTCAGATGATTCTCACAGAGATGGTGGGTTTCACATCGATAACGGTGCAACACACCATAACTTGGTGCTTTCTTGGGCTTAGGATCCCAAAGTCCTGAGTTCTAATTCTCCACACCTTTCAGCTTCTGGCAGATGACAGTGCTACTTGACCTCTCTCTGCTTCCATTTGTTACATTGAGGCCACAACAGCACCAACCTTGAATGGCTGTCGCATTGATTAAATGAATACTGGAAATGAAGCTCACAGAGCTGTGCCCTCAACAAATTGCATCCGTTAATGTTTTATGATTAAGAATCCCAAACGTTTCAGCTGTCTCAGACTCCTTCCCTCTCCAGCTCCCACATTCCTCTACAAGTTCCCATCCTCGCTGGTTAAGTCCCCCGGTTTCGAGGCATCCAGCCACAGCGCTCTGCCTTGTCCTCCTTCTTCCTCTCCCTGCCCGACCCATGGCCACCGCCCTCATGCAGACGGCTACCAGCTCCTGCCTTCCCTTTTATAATTGCCCAGTTCAGCGTTTCTAGACATCTGAAGATGTCTAGACATCTTGACAGGACAATAAAAAGCTTACAAATTATTTTCAGAACTAATCAAGTATTTCTAACTTTTCTTTTGCCAATAAAGATACTAAATAAATAAATATCACTAAGAAACACCATAATTTAATTAATGGCAAGACAGTTTAATCTCTTCCAAAATAAAAAGGCCACAAATGCAGCATAAAGCTGTTTTTTTTAAATGAGTATGTTCAGCTTTAAGAAAAACTCATGGTTTGGGCCTCATTCTCCTCAGCTGCCCCAGGCGGGGTGGGGGGGTGGGGCACACGCCAGCAGCTCCAGCCCTTTCAGAACCTTTCAGAACAATTTCACAAACCTGGGGGTCCAAGTCATCTTCTTGACTGGGTTCGGGCTGCTACAACAAACTGCCATAGAGTGGGCGGCTTAAACAAGTTAGTTTCCACAGTTCAAGAGGCTGCCAACTCCAAGATCAAGGTGCCTGCTGATTCGGTTCCCCTCCTGGGTTCTGTCCTCACATAGCAGAGACAGTAAAGGCTCTTCTTTTAAGGGCTCTAATCCCATCCTGAGGGCTCCACCCTTAGGACCTAATCACCAACCCAGACCCTCCTGTCAGTTACAATCCCAGCAGGGATTAGGGGTTCAACACATGAATTTGCGGTGGGGGATGACATGCCAACATTCAGTCCACAGCTCGGACTGACCTCTCTCCCCTCTATCCCACACAAATCCTCCCACAATGCACCCTACCCTGTTGTTGTGGGGCAGGGCGCATCAAACATAACATCCCAGACTCAGCCAGAGGGTGTCCCCGGTGTAAGAGTTTGCATTTTACACCTCGGAAGGCATTCTCCCATAGAAACATGGAAACATGCAGTGGGGAGAGCCCTGTGCCCTAACAGGGTCTGTAGGAAAGGGAGCACAGCCCTGTCCTCACAGCCCTCCAGGACCAGCAGCCACAGGTGAGAGAGTTACTCTGGGGAAAGAGCAGGCCTTCCCGAATAACATGCCCCCGGGGGGATCCCCGTGACACCAATTTAGAGAGGAGGATGGCAGTTCCCTGCTGCTCCTTTCCCTGGAATACCAGCTTTGGGTGACTTTCCTGGTGCAGCAGCCACTTTGTCATCCTCCCCCATCTCAAACCTTCTCACTAAAACATGGAGAAAAGGTCTCCCAAGAATTGTTACCGTCACCAACAACAGGAAATGGACTATGGCTAAAAATAACAAGAGGCAAGGGGACAGCATTTCCAGAAGTCGACAAAGAGTTCACCAGCAGCTTAACTCCTGCGTTCAGTGGGACCTACAGGGGCAGGTCTCCCCACCTCGCAGCCCCATCTGCCTTAGGCCTTCTCTGCTCTGTATCTGCAGATACGTCTTTGGCTCTGAGACCCATTCCCTAAACCCTAACCCCAGAGACTATCTTCTCTGAAGCTCCTAGAATTTCAGGGTGGCACACCTGGACTTCTTACCTTCCATAAGGAACACTCTTCCTCCCACCAGCCCCCTCCATCACCTGTAAACTCATATTTAAAAAATAAAGACTCTGAAGTGCACAGTGGGCTCTCTGAACACTGAAAGGCCCTGGTGAGGTCCTTGTGCGTATCAAAGGCAAACTCAGATGTGCTGTCACTTGCAGAGGAAGGCTAACTCTCCTTGGACAAGCAGGACAGGAGGCCCCTGGGCTGGTGGAGGGACTGGTGAGGGAGGGGATGCAACTGCCACACCTTTAATCAACCTGAGGGCATAAGAAGGAACAACAGGGACAGACCAAAATTGCTGGGACAGAACCCAGAAATTGCAGGGACACCTTTCAGCCTTGGGGTCCAACTGCTGGTGTGGACGGCCGCTACTCAAAGTGCGGTCCCCCAACCAGCATGATCAACGTTATCCCGGAGCTCGACAGAAACACACTCTCGGGCTCCTCCCCAGACCTAATGAATAAGAATCTGCATTTTAGCAAAGTCGTTCCGACATTAAAGCCTGAGAAGCAGTGTTCTGGAACATCTAGGTCAGCGGTTCTCAAACTAGGGTAATTTGGCAACATTTGAAAACATACTCTGTTGTCACTACTGGGAGGAATTACTGGCATCTAATGGGTAGAGGCCAAGGTTGCTGCTAGATATCCTATAATGCATAAGGTATCCCCCACTCAAAGAATTACCTGGCCCCAATGTCAACAGACCTGACACCAAGAAACCCCAGTCTGGATGAAAATGTCTAGGAGAGAGTTGGAGGAGAGGTCCTTGCCACTCCAAGCATGGACTGCAGACCAGCAGCATCAGCAGGGCAGGGACTGTTAAATGCAAAATCTCTAACCAGACCCCCACCATATGGCATCAGAACCTCCAGGGGGGTAGAGCCCAGGAATCTGTGCTTTGACAAGCTCTCCATAGGAACTGGACACATACTTTTTGCTTCTCGAATTTTGCACTGAGAAGCATTAGTATAGGCCATGGGTCCTTGCCCTCAGGATGGCCATCAGGAAAGGTAAACTCAGACAGGTTCTCTACTGGTCCAAGATTCTCACCAGTAAGAACTGTGTCCAGGATTTGAGGGAAGGCCAGCTCTGGTGGTGGTGGAGGGCTATGGGGTTGGCACCAGCCTCTTAGGTACATAAGTGGCTTAGAGGTTGTGGCCACTGCTGTGAACAATGTGCGATGCTCATGGTCTTGACGCTGATCACAAGAGAACCCTGGTGAGATGGCGCACAGGAAAAGGAGAATTCAGAGCTCTCAGATGACAAAGGCCAGACAACACTCAAAATGGCAATACTGTACCATGTCCTAGCAGTGAGAATAAGGAGGATGTTGGTGACAGGGAATTATATTTAGTATGTTCTCAGCCCTTCAATGTCACCTCCTCTGGAAAACCTTCCCTGATTTCCCCTGATAGAGTCATCATCTGTTTTCCTTGATATTTTCCATTCATTGTTCTCATCTTCTCATGGTCTTCCTATGCTGTGAATTCTGCTAATTCTCCTGTCCACAACAAGATGGGCTCCTTGAGGACAGGAATTAGATTGCAGCAGAGGTTGGGGACACAGTCCCTGGCCCACCCTTCCTGGAGATCACCTACGTAGTTCTCAAACTTGCTCTAGGGTTCTTCTGACTCTTTGCCTAAGGGAAGTGCCAGGGAGTTTACTCTCCCAGAAGCAACCTGTGCCAAATGAAGGAATAAGAGTGGGAGCTGATAGACAAATAATCCTCATTATTTATTGCCCCATGGGAGAATTCTGAGGTGTGTCCTGCGCCATCTCAAAGAGACCCACAGAGTGCCTGAGCTGCTATTGCCCTTGTCATACCAGTAACCTCACAGGTGCCCCTCTAATCAACTTTCCTCCCCATGCCTCAACACCGTTTCTGCACCCACATGAACCCCTGCACCCAAATCTTTGCCTCAGAGCCTGCTTCTGGGGAACCCAAATGAAGACAAATAATTTGCTCACTGCTGAATCCCCAGTACTTAGCCTCCTCCCCAGCATGGTCAAGGCTCACAAAAGTAAGTCTTTACGGAAGTCAAAGTCTTGATATGCCTGGAAAATTCCAAAAACAACAGCAAACAAAAATTAGCTACAAAACAAAACAAAACAAAAAAGAAACCCACTGATGGCCTGGGTGATATGACCCCGAAGAACGCATCTACATTTCTTCTCCTTGAGTTTTGGCCACAACTCTGAAACAACAGTCACCTAACTATTAGTAACAACTGAATCTTGCATCATCGTGTAGAAAAAGAGGAGAGCTCAGTAGGTAGGAATTCTAACCCTGGTGTCTGGTAGAACTAGGTTCAAATTCTTAGCCTGGAGAGCTGCTAAGTGGCCTGGGCCTCAGTCTTGTCACCTGTTAGGGGGGAATAATAATAGGACCCGCTTGCAGGGTTGTGGGGAGGATTTCATAGGATAAAGGATTTACTGAGGGATTTAGTATAGTCCTGGCCCAGCATAAACCCATAATAAATGTTCTCAACATTTACTGTAATTATCGCTATGATTGTATTGCCTGTTTAAGGCTGTCTTCACGTTTCTTCAGGTGCTGGATGGTAGCGGAGGGCCAGGCACGCAACAGACACTCAACAGTCCACTACTGCTGGAATGAAGAAACGACAACCTGTAAAAAGCCTGCAAACACTCCTCTTGCAAAAGCTGCTAACAACTCTTCCTGTTCTTTAATCCTACCTTGGTTGCTCAAAAGCTAGAGGAACTTAGGAAAGTCAATTTGTCTGATGTCCTGCACGCCTTACCCATAAAACCTGGATTAGTATTAGATTATTTCCAAGGCCCCTTCCAGTCCTTTCACTTGGCGATAAAATAGCTCCCAGGAAAGGATGGCTGGAGCCACTCACTGCACACCTGGAGGTGAGAGCAGACAGGGAGGGGGAGGAGGGCAGAAGTGCTCAGCTCCCCCTCTCCCCACAAGGTAGGGGGTTCCAACACTGTCCCCTTGCCTTGGTTGAGCTGTTTTTATTTTTATTTCAAAAAAAACAAAACAAACTCCTCCAATACCCAAGTAACTCCTAAGATGCTATTTCTACCTTTTTTTCCTCTTATCCTTCATTCTCCACTCTACTTCATTAAGAAGCAGGGCCTCTGGAAATCACCAAACATTCACTGCAGATTTTGAATTATTTTTCCTCTAGCCTATCATTAGCTATATTTGCCTGAAAATAAGATTGATGTCTTTTAAAACTCATCTACTTGCAACCCCAGAATGCAATCCCCTCCCAGTTATTACTATCCATTCATGACATTAGGAACAGCAGGGGACCTAAACTCCAAAACCCAAATGATCTCGACATGCAAATGTGTCCTAAAAACCCAACAACGGCAGAAGATTTCAAAGGATTTATTAGCAACAGAGCTGTTGTTAACTAGACGACTCTGGGGAGTTTTCCAGGCCACGGTCAAAGTTGCTCTGCCATGGGCCAATTAGACCCAAAGTTCTCTGCTCCACCTCAGGACCCCTCACGAGGCAGGCAGGGGCAGCACCACAGTTTTGAGGGACAGAAAGGAGTTGTTTTATATTCAACCCACTTCCAAATGGCTTTCTCCAAAGAGAGGGCAACTAGGCAGACTGCGTTTCTCAACTCTCTCCTTTTTACCAAAAAGCAATTTCCTGTCCAGATTGGAAACCAGACCTCCATGTCGGCACATATTAGAATGTAGGGGTGACCAGGAGCCAGTTTGCTGGAGAACTTGCTCTCTACAGACTTCCCTCACCTTCCTTGTGCAGGGGTCCAACTTTCCTCACATAGCCTCACCCCCACTGCTCTTGCCCTCTGGTGACGCAGACGGCCTTCGCAGGTGAGGCCGCCACACACATGCGCCACACCAGGCCCCTGGCCGCCACCCTCTTCCTCCCGAGGGGTCCTCGCACTTGTTCCTTCTCCCTTCACATCAGCAACTGGCTGGCTCGTTTTGCGGGCCTCTGCTCCAGTGCCCTCTCCCCCATCGGGCTTCCCTGCCACACTCCTTAGCCAAGCCCCTCCACGACCCTGTAGCCCTTTAACCTGTATTGTTCTACTACAAGAGGCATGTGGTTCCTGAAGTTACATTACATATGCCTTAGTTTACTGGTTTCCTGCCTGTCCTTGCCCCTTCCTAAAATGGAAGCACTCCGTGGGGCTGAGGTTTCAAAGGCCTTCCTCACCACCACATCTCTACCTCCTAGAAGAGGGCATAGTAGACGCTCCGCGAATACGTGCTGAATGCGGGCTTGTCTGCTCTTGGGCTGAGCAGTCACAAGAAACAGAGAGCGCGCCACCGGGAGGCCGAGAGTCTCCCCAGGCCTGAGAGCCTTCTGGTCCACTACTGCTCAATCGATCTCAAGCTTCTGTCCCATCCCTTGGATTCTTTGCCTCCAGTTTCTGCATCTGCAGTTATCCTCCTGTAGTATTCCCAGCCCCAGGCTTCTGGAAACCAAGACTTCGGGTCATGGCGGGGAAGAACAGAGAAAGGGAGAGCACTCTGTGGAGAGCTGGGGGGAGGAGGGCGGAGGTTTAATCCCTCCTAAACCATCCCGCCAAGTATTTTTCTGAGCACCCAGCTCACCAGTTTATTTTTAGGTCACTCTAATGATAACCTAAACAGTAAAGCAGCCGTCACCTCATAAATGCAGGGTCAGCAGGCCTCTTGCATGTATGAGCTTGTCAAGATAATCACAAAAGGCACTTTTCCTTGAGATCACTAAAAATAATTAATAAGAAAATACTTTTTGAATAAAGAGATAAGTTCAGCTGCAGGAGAAACATGCCCATTTCTTATATCCCCAAAATTAAGACCCTGTGTTCCTTTATAAGATCCTGGGCCTGTCGGAACAGGAAGATACATTCCATGATTGCTCTGACCCTGGAGGTTTCTGCACGCCCTCTGGCTTCCATGTGGAGACTGAGGCTGGCTGGGTAACCGTCTCCTCCCTTCCTGGTCACATAGGAGGCTTCCTCAGGGAGATTATAGTTGGGCGTTCCATTCCTTCATCACCAACATTTGCAAAGTTTTCTCATTTACGCTTCAGAAATGAACTCTGAGAACCCCTGAAAGCTGCTATTCGAAGGAATCTGAAGGCAAAGTGCCCTGAGCGCCCCATGCTTCCCCTCTACTTCCAAAGGATGAGAGCTCTCACCTCCAGGCTCTTGGGAGGTTGTAACGGTCCCTTCCTCCCTCCCATCATCATCTGATGTCTTTCTTACCTCCCTCTTTTCCCTAAATGCTCCTTGACCCCCTGAAGTTTATGTTCAGTAAAACTTCCAATTGATTAGCAGGAGTCCTTCCTGGGGATGATCAAATTCCAATAAATAGTCATCTTCTTGCTCTGTCTTCATAGAAGGCCAGAAAACATACATGGAAGCTGGGCTGTGGGTCCAGGGAAAGCTTGTTGGGCAAAGGCACTATACGTTTGTACCCAATGGAATAGTGAGTTGGCCAGAGGAAGGGCAAGGAGAGGTGGGGGGAAAGTTCTAGAGACAGGAAGGGAGTTGTGTGAGAGACACAGAGTGGCATGCTGCAGACTTGATATCAAGCTCGGGAGGGAAAGGATGCCCAGCTCGGACTCCCACATCACATGCAGCCAAGTGCCCTATCCTGAGCGCTCTGCCCCATAAAGTTCTTACCAGACAACAGCAGAGACAGAGAGTCACACACCAGAATTCCATAAGCTTCCAAAGCATAGACTTGTCATGAGCTACACTTTCCAGTCCCCTCTGCCTCCGAATGGGGCTCTGTGGTTACTTCTCACCAGTGGAATATGCTAAGCGATGTGAGCCATCAGCAAACCAAGGCATTTCAGAAGTAAATGTGCCTTCTCCCCTCTTTTGCCTTCCACCGCTGGGAGGTAGATGACCCTGTAGCCTAGGAAATTGTGGGGACCCAAGATGGAAAGAGCACACAGCCCTAAATCACATGCTGAGCACAAACTGTTGCACTAGGCTTTCATAGGAGAGAGAAATAATTTGGTGTTATGTCAAGGCACTGAAACTCGGGGGCTCCACTGTCACAGCAGCTAGCCTGGTCCTAATACAGAGACTAGGTAATATTTACTTATTTAATTATTGGTAACCTTCCCTAGATGCCAGCACCTAGCCACAGGTGGGTATCTAACATATATCAGTTGAACGAAAATAATTCATTTGATTAGAAGGAGGGTCTTCCCAGAATCCCTCAAATCCCAGTAAACAAAAATCTTATTCTGCCATAAGGCCAGCACGCACACACACACACACACACACACACACACACACGACCTGATTTTCCACACCAAAGCCACATACACTTCATGGCCAAGCCTGCTCCAGCTGTTTTTAGATTCATATGACAACAGAGACGATCCTAGGAACAACCCTTTCCAGATTCTCTTCCCCAGCATGGGCAACGTATAAGGCCAAAGACCGCAAAAGAAAATTGGAATAGGAAAGAAAAAGTCATCAAGAAAAATAGTCCAGATTTCTCATGATCTCACCCGTGAGTCAGATTTGCATTTGGGATAACAACTAACCGAGTAGACCAGAACAGTCTGTCTACAAGATGTCGGCCTGCCAATTTCAACAGCACAGAGAAGGCACCCTTCTTAAATTGGCTTAAAAGGACAAATCTAGTGCACTTGTTTATTATTTTGTTTTTCCTTAAAAAATTTTCTAGGTGAAACAGCCTGCTGTTTAAGAATAACTTTCTTGGACATGAAACGATAATTTTCTTTTAAAGTACCTGCATCTTGTCATTTTAGGCAGTGGGGGGAAAGTCCTACAGAAGAGTCTTTGCTGTGTGAACTCAGAAAGCTGCCCCACCTCTCCGGGCCTAGATCTGCTCCTTCACAAAACAGGGGATTAAAATAGATGATCTCGAACAGTCCACAGAAGAAATAACAGTCAGTAGAAGAAAAACTGAATTTTTCATGTCTTGCAAGTCTCTTCATATTCATGGAACCTACTCCTAAGAGAAGCAGGGCATTTTTTATGGGTAGCTTAATTTAGAGGAATTTATTCATTTAGGACAGAATGTGAGGTCCAAGGCACAGCAGACGTGAGCTGGTCTTTGGGATTGAGAGGCAAGAATGGGATGATCCGTTCTCAAGCAACAGGCAATGTGTGCAGTAGTGAGCCATGACTGAGTGTCAGGACATTTTCTTCTTTTAGAGATAAAAGAGACTTTCAGAATCATTAAACGCAATTGCTTCGCTCTAAGTGCAGAGAAAGTGGGACCTAGCGGCGCTAGTTACTACAGCTGGATGGCGGCAGTACCTAGACCAGAACGGAGTGTCGGCTGCTCACCTGTCACTCTCCACTATTGTCACGCTCCTTCCCAATCCAGCTCTGCACCTGCTGCAGTGACAGCATTTACATTTTTGCCTCTCTGAAAAGAAGACGGAGAGAGGAGCTGGTTATTCTGTCCTACGGCTGGAGGAGTATTGTTGGCTTTTACATCTTCAAGCCTTACCTAACCCTCAAGCCCACAGATGAAGAATGTTCTCTGCATACTCAAACAATAAGGTTCGGATCACGGGAAAGATGGAGAAGTAATCCATCGACCTCCGAACACCTAAGAGGATAAGTGCTCCTTAGGATTCTGGGAATGTCAGCGAAGGAGGACTGTAAAAATAACCACTCACAGGTTATCTACAAGTCCAGTCTCTCCAGCCCGGACTGCACATCCTTGACTCAGTTGTCCCCCTGCACCCCTTCCTCAGCCCAGATGTCACCCTAGACGGACTGCCTCCCATTTTGATGCTGATCTGCTGTTTTAATCAGACTTCTGGTTCCTTCCAGGACAATGTGTTGGAGGCAAAAATGAAAATGAGGTTAATATTTGCTTATATAGTCTTTCTAAACTTCAAGCCAATCCAACCCTGCCCCCGCCCCATCCCTGCAATATGGGGTATCTCCTTTTCTCTCAAGTTTGGAAAAGAAAACCCGGGATTTTGTCCTTCAGTCTCTAATACACAGCAACCTGGACCCTCTGCTCCTGGACCTGCATTTCATTCAAAGCCATTCTAATGGAAGAGTTAACCCTTTCTAGCTCCTTTCCGAGCCTGTGGGAAATGGAAGTGGCGATCAATGAAGAAAATTACATTTGGTTATTAGAATTGTTTGTTATAATAATCAGGTATCTGTCAAAATGGAGGGGAAGGGTAAGATACCAATAAATATGGGGACATATTTAAGAACTTAAGCTCCAAATTTATTTATTTAAGCTCCATTTCAAAGAATTATTCCTTTCTATTGCCTCAAAGGTCTACCGCTACCAGCAAAGGTACACAGCGGATGATACTGTTCTCTGCTGAGCTGAAGTCTGTTTCCACTGTCAAATAGAAGGCCATGGTTTAACAAAAACTGTGAGACTTAGGGACTTCAGGGCTGCTTTGGAGGCCTGTCCCTAGTACTAACTGTATCACTAGAGGAAAATTACTTGACTCTCCATGCTCCTGGCTTCTCATCCATAAAATGAAGCTAATAACCTATTAGGAAGCATAAATGAGATGATGTGGGCAAAGTATATAGAAGGGCTTATTAGCTGCTGAGCAAAATCTCAGGTTTGGTAGAAGCATCAGAAGTCACCCAGCCCAATCTTACAATAACAGATCTCTAGCCTCTGTTTGCTGTTTGCAGTGCAGGGAAACTGACTACCTCTCAAGGCAGTCCACGATGCTTTGAGACTGTAAGGGTTACAAAAATATTCCTGGCATGGAGCTGCATCTCTTCCCCTTAATTTCAATGCTCTAGCTCTTGTTTTTGGCTTCTGCACCAGAAACGAGAATAAGTCTTAGTGGTCCTACACAAGAAAGCCATTAAAATACTTTATTTATTTGGCCACCTAATGGATTGTAATTGCAAACATCCTGTGTACAAATATACAGAACCACAAAGAAGTTGAGAGATGGGTCCAGATTTCTTGTTTGGGAGGCTGGTTGAGAGGGGTGCCATTGGCCAAGATAGGTTACAGAGGAGGAAGGGCAGGTCTGTATGGGGAAGGAAGGTGATGGGTTCCGTTTGGGAGGTACTGCTTTGGAGCAGCTGAGGGTTGCCCAGATGGAGATGGTAGGTTGATGGTGTACATGTGAGTCCAGAGCTCAGGAGAAGGGCTGGATCGAAAGGTACAGATCTGCAAGTGATCAGAATGTAGGTAGTGGTAGAATGAAAATGCAGCTGAAATTGATCAAAATGAGAATATCAATGTTAAGAGGCAAAAAAGTAAAGGGGGATAAAATGGTTGCAAAATATATGAAAGGGCTCCATAGAGAGGAGCTCAGAGAGAAGATATAACTAAGAGTTATTTTAAAGGTAGGAAGAAAACCAGGAGAGAAGTCATGTCAGAAAAGCTGGAGAACAGTGTTTCATAAAGGAAGAACTGTTCAGAGTGTCAACTGAATTAAGTATTGAAAAGTGTCTACTGAATTTAGATGCAGAGGCCCTTTGGTGATCATGGCAAGGGAATTTCAGTGGAACGTTGGGTATGGAAATCAGATTGCACAGTCTACTGAAGAATTAATGAGAGGTTAAATATATGAAAACAGCTGATATAGACCAAGTTTTCAGGTCATCTGGTTGTTAAGGATATGGGGGCAAAGAGGTCTTAATTAAAGAGGGGTGCGGTATATACATGGAGAGACAAAACACTTATGGACACGGGCAGTGGTTTAAGACAGAGGGGAAAAGGTCTACTGATCAAGAATGATCATTAAAGATGCAAGAGACCAAGGGGAGTTTTCTCAGAGGCAAGAAGGAAAAGGGTGAAGGCTGGATGTGGAAATAGGTAGTTTGTGAGGGAGCAAGACAGAGGGAGATGCCACTGATTCTCTCTGTGAAGAAAAGATTATGGTCCTTAGTGCCAAGAGAGGGAGAAAGTCATGAAGAGAAGAGTTAGACACTGCCGGGGCGAAGGGCAGGGGAAGATGAGTGGGATCTTGTAAAGAGACGATCTGCCTGTCTGCCAGCCCACCTAGCTGACAAGTGTAGAGACCATTTTTCTGCATCTCCATCCAAATAGATGGGTAGTATTTTTTCCTTCACAGACATGCTTGGCAGCCAGGAGATAGAAATAGAAAATGCAGGTGGTTGAACGTACTTGGAGTAGGACCTTGGAGGGTGGGGATACTAAAAGGGAAGGAGGTAAGGGAGTTTAGAGTATTGGCAAAGGAGTGGATAAAGCTATGGCCCATAGGGTGTGGGCTGGAAGAAGGATTTGAAGGTAACTATTGTCTTCCTTGCAATCTCTCCCACTAAATTCCCCATCTTGAATCCTCACTTTGGGATACAATGCTTGGCACCATGTGTTGTCCAGAACAGCACATGATAGTCTAAAGAATGGGTCTAGTACAAAGGATCCACTTTCTGTTTCTGGGCCTACTTAAATAGTCACATTCTAGTGTTGATGCACATTGATGGTAGAGTCGAATGAATTACCTAAATCTTTTACACGGAGACCCTGTTAAAGCAGGTTCCTGACCATCCTATAATAAATGCAACAGTTTTTTCCAGACATAAGTACAGGACCTTCACTTGAGCCCATTGGCTGACTGTTGCAAGATCTGGCCTATCCTATAAATCTAGATTCTCATACTGGTATGAAATGAGGTCACTGTGCTTCCCAGATCTGGGTCATGAGCAAATGAGATAAACATGTCATCCATATCTTTATTCAAGTTGGTGATAAAAATGTTGAACAGGAGAAGGATAAATCCAATAGCAGAACTGTGTCCGACCATCATTACTAGAACCCTCTCTCTAAACGGACACCAATCCATCAAGCACTCTGTACAGCATTTAGCCAGTCAGCTACGAATCACCAAATGCTGCTACTGTGCAGTCTACATTTCTCCATCTTGCCCACAAAGATCTCACAGGGGATCACCCAAACACCTTGCTGAAAAGTCCAGATACACTGTGTCAACAGCTTTCCCATGATGGACTGGTCTAGTAACCTTATCCCCACTGGATAAAAACACAATGCGCTTTTCTTTGCTGTGTCTTATACACCTACGACCAGATGGAAATTGGTTTATGACATTTTACGACTTTATAACATTTCCTGTCTCACCATGACATCACTCTTCCCCAAGCCTAGAGCTTCAAAAGGCCACAAAGGTGTTAAGAACTCGGTCTCTAAACCCTCCTCCTCCTCCAGTATATCAGGTTACCTGATTTCCCAGGTGGTGGAAATGAAGAATGTAAGCCTAATAATGAGACTATAACAAAAAAAGTAACTCCTTCAAATAAAGGGGGGGGGCCTTATATGGGAGCCCCCTTTGTCCTGTGTTGGAGCTTCCTCCCAGCTGCCCTAAAAGGCAGTTTAAATTTTATTTCCTTGAATCTCATTTTGAAAGTAAAGCCAAGTATGGTTGTATCTGAGGTTTCTTGAATACATCATTTTCAAAGAGGGCACTGAAATCTTGGAATTTTAAATCTCACAAGCTATGTATTCAGTCACTTAAAAGAAAATGGTAAGATGAGAAACCTATAACTCAGAGATCAATAATAAATCAGAGTAAAAAATGCCACGGCGGTTTTGAAGGGTATAATCCCTAATTACACAGCGAATGACACCCCTTTCCCTACACGACACTCCTTAGAAGTTGCCAATGCATTCAACAGAAAGAATTTCACCAATCCATCAACATCTGTTTACTGCCCACTGCTGGGGACGCAAAGAGGTGGAAAGTATTGGTCAGGTGCCCTCAGAGAATTTGCAGTCTAGTTTGGGACGCAGTTAAAAAAACAAACAAACAAAAAAAAACCCACTTTCACCCAAAAGCTTACCAACCAAAAGCAGCACACGCCGGATGCCAAGTGAAGTGCCAGGCAGTAGGTGGGCCAGACGCTCTGGGAGAGGCTGCCAGCCAGCGGGGAGGGGAGGACACTTTGTAAAGGGAAAGAGACTTCACTCGGCCCGTAAGGGATGAACGGAATTTAAGCAATGGGTAGATGGGCTTCTGGGTAGGAGGTGTGGGATAAATGTGTGCAGCTAATGTAGACGAAAGAAGTTAAGTCAGATCCAAATTCCCTCTCACTTCTCAAATATAAAGAGAAAAGTCTGATGCTCACCTGGAAATTAACAAAGAGACACTTAAGTCTGCCCTACAGGGTCTGTGCCTCCCATCAAAGCTCGGCCAAGGTCAATCAGGGATCAAAGTCCACTATATTAACTCTAACAAGATGCTCCTATGAAAACCCCTAATAAATGATTATACACAGCACAAATTTCATTAAAATCCTCCACTGCGATTTAAGTTTTGAGACTAATGGATTTGCTAAGAATGCAGCAACATACACCACAGAGGTAAAATCCCAAGAAGGAGAAAAACAAGTAGTGGTTTGCACCATTGGCTCCACCATTAGAACCACCTTGGGGGGAAGGGTGGTGTTCAGAAGAGACCAATGCTTACGCTGGACTTCCTACCATTACATCACAATCTCTGGGGTATCAGCATTTAAATTTAAAATAACAGTGATTCTACTTCATTCTCTCCACAAATTATGCTCTGAGTGTCTACTATATGCCAGCACTGCTCTAAGAGTTGAAGATATGAGAATGAACCAAACAGAACCCCCCTTTCAAAAAACTACCCTCATAGATCTTACAATTTGACATTATAATGAAGTCGAGCAGGCAGAAAAAGCAAATTAAATCAGTAAAATATATGACATGTTAAAAAACTGACAATGTGCTAAGGAGAAAATAAAGCTGAGAAGGGGGGGGGGTACGGCGTCTCAGGCTGGAGCAGGGTGGCATGGAAGACTCCACGGAAGGTGACATTTAAATCAAGAATGGAAGGAAGGGAGGGAACAACTCATCTACATGAGAGAGGAACACACCAAGCAACCAGGCAGAGGACATAGCCGGTGCAATGGCCCTGAGGCAGAAGCATGCTGGTGTAGAGGGAGCTGAGAGGGAAAGTAATAGAGATGAAGGAGTCAGAATGGGAAGGGCTTAGTAGGCTATGTAATAATGACTCTGGCTTTTACATTGAGTGAGATGGGACACTCCGGAGAACAGAGAAGTGACTCGATCTGATTTAAAGTTTTATGGTCATCATTCTGGCTGCTCTGTTGAGAACAGACTATGGGGGAAGGGACAAAATAGCAATTGAGCCATTCTCAAAATAGTCCAATTGAGAGATGAGGACGACTGGGATGAGGGGAGAGGCAGTATGCGATGGTCAGATTCTGGGTCTCTTTTGGAGAACTAACCAGAGACAAAGTATCTGGAAGGGGCAGGGGTGGGAATCTGGAATTTGGTTTTAGATGTTAATGTTTGAGATGAGCATGACAGTGGACATTCAAGTTGATAATTATATATGCAAGATAAAGACATACTGGCACAAATTCTTAGCTTATGGATAGCATTTAAAGCCATGAGAATGACTGACATCACAGATTAACAATTGTAGAAAGGAAAGACAAGAAGCTAAGTGATGACACCTGGGCCCTCCAGCATTAAGAGGTCAGGGAGAAGACAGCAGCCAAGAAAACTGGGAAGGAATGCAGACTAGTAAACAAGGAGGAATGCCTATAGATGATGGTATCCAGAGAATTAAGGGAAGGAAGCATTTCAAGAAGGGACTGACTGTGTACCTCAAATATTTTGAAGGAACAAGGAAGAGACTGAGAACTGGTCCTTGGATTCAGCAATGCGGACCTCATTAGTGCCCCTGATAGCCTTGAAAGCCAGTTCCAAGTCTCCAACAGAAGTGGGGTTCATGAGGTTCACCATGGTCTTGAAGCAAGGCTTTCTCCATTGTTTCTCCCTCGTCCCAAGACAGTTATATAGTTTGATAGGATTGATAATTCAAGGCAATCTGAATTTTATTTATTTTTATTTTTATTCCCCACATATAGAATATGAACTGTACATATCTTTTCTCTCTATATATGGCACATGCTAAGTAAAGATTAGTTGAATGGAAAAAGAAAAAAAATCTGCAGCAGTAAGGACAAAGTTCTAGCTCTAGGAGAGAACTGAGTGTAACTGACAATACTACCACCTCCTTCAAATGTTTGCTGAGCACTCCCAGTTTTTAGTGGTTTTATGGGCAGCTACCTACCTCCATCTGCAGCCCCACCATTGTTAGCAAAGTTCATATACTGTGTCAAGCTGAAGATTGAGAATAGCAGTGGAGAAAGTCATAACACAATAAATAAGTCTGGGGCACCTGGCTGGCTCAGTCAGAAGAACATGCAACTCTTGATCTTAGGGTTGTGAGTTTGAGTCCCACGTTGGGTATAGAGATTACTTAAAAATAAATAAACTTTTTAAAAAATTAAATAAACAAAAAATAAATAAGTCCAATTATCCTAGCATGCAGGTTCCAGCATGGATTCTATCAGTGGAAATACAGAAGTGCCCCTTGATCCAGCAAATGCAAACTGTGGTGGGTGGTGAGATTCCACAGAGGAACAACACTTAGTTAGCATTCAACCTGGACTTCACCGGGACTACCCATCTGCCTGTTAGCAAGAGCGGTGAGCTGTCTCTCTTTGGCTTATGATAAAAATCAAGGAGACTGCCTATCAGTGACATTTTACACGCACAACCCTCTGGGCAAAGTTCTGGTTACCACAGCAAACCCCACTCCTGACAGACAGCAGAGAAAAAGCTCATGACATATCAAATAGCCAGAGTTCTGCCTTCCTGCAGGAGAGCGGTTATATTTGCCAGATGCACTAATCAGCCACTACAGCCCTCTCTGCAAATAAAAGCCCAACCTACATTTGTGGGTCTTGGCTATTCTTACAATTACTATTTGCCTGAAATAGTAGCTTCTGTCTGATGTTTACTTATTGGGATGCTGATGTAATTCACAAGATGGAACTTATTTTTCAAAGGAGGTCCAACACCAGGGAAGGAAACCAATAGCTGCGTTTTCATTCTCTCCACTCTGCAACATTAGCCATAGTTCCTTTGAGTCCCACATCTGGCACAAACCTGTCCTTTGGCCTCTTCCATGACTGGCCTAGAGAAACGAACCAGTTTCTTAGCAAGACCCAATAGAGAGGGTCCTGCTATCAACCAATCTAAAACTGGAGTCCATGTTCTCACCCTAGGGTCCTATCAACTAGGAAGAGATGCAGAGGCAGAAATACCAAACTGAGGAAAACGGTGGTGGGTAAGGAAATGCTGGTGTCCAGGAGGACAAATATTGTAGGGCTTTTAGGAATGCAAATCTCACCCTTGCTTAAAGGACACATAAAGGACATGGTCATTTCTTCCCTTCCTCTATGGGTTTAAGGAAGAGAGTTTAAACCATTAAGTCTCCAGATAGATCAGAAATGCCTAAATGTCCAAATGGAGAACAAAGAAATAACATTTTAGCTTTTCAAGCTTAAATCCAGGGCCAACTTTTCAGAGAAATAGTACATTTGGAATCCAGGTACGTATATTTTTTTCCCCTGTGTTTTACTCATCTATGTCCTGTGTTTATGAGCAGAAAAATGAATCAGAAAACTCGGACACCTGTGGGGACTTCAGGGATCCTGGAAGTTCCTGCTTCTCAGAGATTCTATATGGAATAAGGCTAAGAGCACAGGCTTACAGGACAAAGAGATTTGAATCCAGATTCAAAATTCCTCCAAGTCCTAATAGATGTGCAACCTCGGGCAAATAATTTAAACTTTTTTGAGCCTACTTTTTGGCATCTGTAAAGAAAGGATAACTGGGAACAGTGCTAAGTCTGTTCAATGGCTGTTTATTGAGTGTCTACTATATACCAGGCACTGCTGTCGGCCCTGGAGATACAGTGAATGAGACAAGGTCCTGGCTTGGATGAAGCTTGCATTCCAACTGGTGAGACAACAAATAAAAAAATAAATCAAAACTCTATTTCACACAGAATGGGAGTAACACGACAGAGTACCTGGTGAGGGGTCATTTTTGATTATATGGTCAGGGAGGAGAGGGCCTATGCAGGTCTGGAGGCAGCTTCCAGGCAGAGGGAAGGCCATACTCTGAGCCACAGCTTGGCATGTCCCAGAAGAGAAAGGATAGTATGTCTGCACACAGAGAGTGAGGGCGATGAGTCACAGCAGAGGAGGTCATCTGAGAGGCAGGTTGGGGCAAAAGGCCTGGTTATATTCAAATGGCAGTGAGAAATCCCCAGTTGCGAACTGTTAGGTGACATGACTTGATTTGTGTCTTTATTTTTTTTATTATTTATTTATTTATAAACCACTTAATAAATTTATAAATAAATAAATAAATAAATAAATAAATGGAAGCAGTCTCAGGAGGCCCAGACAGAAGACTACTGTGGCCGGAGAGCCAATAGGACTTACAGACTCAGTTGCTGTTGCAAGGAAGAAAGAACGAAGGTCTTGAGGTTTTTGGAACGAACCTTTAGGCGGATGGTGATGCCAATTACTGAGCTGGAGAAGGAAATGACTAGCCAGAGAGAGAAATATCAAGGACCCGGTTTTGATCAAGTTAGGTCTGACATGCCTGTTGCACGCAGATGTGGAAATGTCCAGCTGGCAGTGGGGTGTGTGAGTCTGGAACTCTGTGGAGAGCAAGCCTGGAGATGTAAATTCAGGAGATAGCACATAGATGGTAGGTAAAGGCTTGAGCCAGATAAGATCTCCCTAGGAGGGGAATAGCTAGAGAAGAAGACCCAAGGTCAAGGCCTGGGGCAACATCATAAAACACTGAATATTAGTTGTTGTTATTATTTTCAGTACACTGGGAAGGAGGATGTTGGCCAATCATTGTTATAAGCATTGTTTTATCCATCCATCTACCCACACATCTCACCAACCATTCATACCATAAACGCTCACTGAGCACATTAATGAGAGACAGTAGAGAAAACAATGTAATAGTCGGTCAAAACGTGAGCTCTGGAGCCAGACTGCTCTCTTTAAATCTCAGCTCCATCTGGAACCCTAGAGAATCTGATTAATCATACTGTACCATTTCTCCCTCTACAAAAGGGAATGTAGTGCGTTGAACAACCCCCAAAAGACATGTCCATGTCCTAGACCTGTGAATGTGACCTTCTTTGGCAAAAGGGTCTTTGCAGGTGTAATTACACTGAGGATCTCAAGAGGAGATCATCTTAGATTATCTGGGTAGCCCTAAATGACAAGTGTCCATATAAGAGACACACAAAGGAGAGACATGCAGACATAAGCGAAGACACGAAAACACAGAGAAGAGGATGCTGTGAAGACAGACATACAGACTGGAGTGAAACAGCTACAAGGAATGTCAACAGCTTCCAGAAGCTGGAAGAGGCAAGGAAGGATTCTCCCTAGGAGCCTCCAGAGGGAGCATGACCCTGCCAACACCTAAATGTCAGACTTCTGGCCTCCAGAACTATGAGAGAATAAATTTCTGTCATTTAGCCACCAAGTCTGTGGCAGTTTGTTATAGCAGCCCCAGGAAATGAATAGGGAAATCATAACAGTGTGTGCCTCACTGACTTGTGAGGAGAATTAAATGAGAGAACATACGTAAAGCATCTAGAACAGTGCCTGCCAAATAGAGAACATTCAAACGATTTTAAATTTTAAATTTTATCCATGTATTGGACATATCCATGTACTGGATATGTCCCCCTGAGGAACGGGGGAAAGACAGAACATGTTGAGAGACTCTGAAAATAAAGATGGCGCCCAGAAGCTGAGCAGGCGAGGGACCAGAAGGGGGAAGGGTACTGAGATGCCACAAATTGCTGAACACTGTTCCCAGCATTCCCCAATAAAGAAATCAATAAGCCTTACATCTGCTCAGGTTTTTGAAGATGAGTAGTAGGTCCGGAGAAGGGTTAATGCAATTTTTTACAGTATCTTCCTCTGCCCGCACCGTCTCATTGCCTGCTCTCTCATGAGAACCCATGTTGATGAGGACACTCTGAGCAGATTTTCTGGGGACAGCTGTCTCTTCCTCTAGCCTAATGATATGGGGAATAAGGGTGACCAGGGCAGGGTGGGGATTGAGAGTGGGCAGTGAAAAACTGTGGAGGAAAATGATGCCAATTTCGTACACTGAGTGATTTTGTAATAATATTTGCATGGCTGCTTATCCTGGGAAGTTAATTTTCTTCACCAAGAGACCCATATAGCACAATCTAGTTTTACCCAAATCTCTATAAAATACACTGTGCCAAAAGGCGGGTGAGGGGGAATCCAACTGAAACATAGCTGAAATCAGACATTTTATAAGTGTCTGTTGGCCAACGCACAAAAACGTGAAGAGCTTATTGACATCTTGCTTTATGAAACTCTGCTCCATTCGCATCTTCATAGGTAGAGAAAAAAAACATTCAAATGCTTGAAGAGAGTTAGTGAGCACCTACATGCAAATACAAGGAGTGTCAGGGTGCGGAACTTCCCTGGGTATGCAACTTGTAGGCACCAACCCAAGATACTATGGCTAATCTGAAACACACGTGCCTCTCTACTCTCTGGAAAGAGACTTGGGGAATACTGGAATTACAGTATCACCCCAGGACACGTACATAGGACAAGCAGGTTCACATCAGACGGGCATCTGTAAAGTGCTAGCCTTTGGTGAAAGGGGCAAAAAAAAAAAAGCCAGCATTAATTCTGCCTTATCCCTAGGTATGCTAAGATCTTGTTAGAAGTGACTATAGCCAGACCAGGCCCCAAGAGAGCAAAGCTCCCAGGCACCTGATCCCCCACCCACCTCCTTTCTCTGGATGCCCAGAGGCCTCCCTATGAGGCAGCCTAGTCCCCCCACTGTCTCCTGACTATACCACGTTCCAAAGATACCCCCTCTCCTACTCTCTGCCCAGCACAACTTCTACTCCCTCAGCAGGCAGATTTCTGCCAGAGGGTTGACTTTGGACTTGCACAGCACTATGGAGGCCCCTGTTCAGGGTAGGGGTCCTATTCTGCATTGTATCCGTGTGTCTTTATTTTTAGCAAAGCAGATGATGGCTCTTCAGAGGCCAGGACAACAGAGCATGTATGGACAATTTGGTGGCAGGAGCAGACTTAGTCTAGTGTATGCAAAGCCAAGTACTAGAACTGTCCAGACGTTGACAAAAAGGAGACCACTGGTGGCTCAGCTCAAATCCAATTCCACTCTTGCTAAAAACTTCAAAGGACACAGCCTGGGAATCATTCTGTTAAGGGCCACATATACTGTGGAACTCCCCCACCACCACCACCAGGAGGCTGGTGATCTTACCTAAAATGAGCTAAATTTGCTTTCAACCTGGAGGCAAAGGATTGGGTAGTGGTCTTTCAAGAACTTGCAAGTCCTTAGGAGTTTGTGATTTTTTTTATCCTCGGGTGAATAGCTACGCATTTCAGGCTGCTTCCCCACTCCCATGCTATTATTTCACCAAAAGCCTGTGACAACAGTGTGTGCCAAACTAGTCCTCTGTGCTATAGTCAGTTCCCCACGCCTTGCTTCTCTAAAACCTCTTCATGTGTCCTAGAGTGCTTTACGAACCACAGAAACACTTTAAAATCTAAAAACAAATAATCCAAGAATAACTTAATCGGCCAGATGTTCAATGCTATCTGCTTTCATTGGATTGCTTCATAAGGAGAGCTAATTCTTAAGTTTCTGACTTTCTGCAAGTTAACAGCCCAGTCACTGTTCGCTCAATGCATTCACAGAGGTAATGCGTGCATCCAGGAGCCAGGCGCTCTGAGAAAGGGGATTGTTGGGGCGCCTGGGTGGCTCAGTGGGTTAAGCCTCTGCCTTCAGCTCAGTTCATGATCTCAAGGTCCTGGGATCGAGCCCCGCATCGGGCTTTCTGCTCGGTGGGGAGCCTGCTTCCCTCTCTCTCTCTGCCTGCCTCTCTGCCTACTTGTGATCTCTCTCTCTCTGTGTCAGGTAAATAAATAAAATCTTAAAAAAAAAGAGAGAGAGAGAAAAGAATAGAATAGAAAAGAAAAGAAA